>NC_069499.1:1194878231-1195178231 GCF_027579735.1 Bombina bombina | reverse complement strand
TCTAACACCCCCCTCCCACCAACTTTAAAGCCCCAAAACTGCTTAGTGCAGTTAATTTTTTATTAAATCTAATCTCTGGTTAATTTTCAGAGGGCTAATTGCTACCGCAAGCTCACAGTAGCAATAACCAGTCACTTGTAATGGTTGGTTAAAGGGAAATTAAAAGAAGCAGAAAAACAGCAGCACCTTATAAATGCAAAAATTCTTCCTTTATTGGTTTAACATCATGGCAGACAAGAGATACAACGTTTCGGTCATACACTGACCTTAATCATGTTCTAAATAACATCATAACTGCTCACACTTTATACCCTTACTTAGAGGGGAGGGGCTCAATTACCTGGTTCAGGTGTAATCAAGTACATTCCTAACCTACATACTCCCTCTAGTGGTTGTTAGCAGAGAGATCATTCTTCTTTAACCCTCAAAAGACCTGTAAATACATACAACCTAAGTTAAAAACAATATACAACATATTTATATATTTGAATTAAAAATACTTGAAACTAGCAAAAAATGTAAAATTCCCAGAATCACATATATTGTCTAATGTAAGTACATAACCCACATGGTACTTATTTATGGTTCAAGGAGAGACATGTATGTTAAAGGGTTATCCCCCAATCTATTTCTTTATTCATCCCTATAGGGGCCAAAGATTGTAGGGTATATATCCAAAATGTTTCCCTACTTTTCAGCATTTTAACCCTATCACCCCCTCGCCTAGGTCTTTTAATATGTTCAATGATTTGAAACCTAAGTTGCGAGATTGAGTGACCAGCCTGAAGAAAATGACCTGATACTGGGGCATCAAGGTTTTTTGTACGAATATTGGATTTGTGCTCATTTATGCGATCCCTGGCCCTGCGTGTAGACTCCCCTACATAGATTTTAGAGCAGGGGCATTTAATCAGATAGATAATAAAATCTGTATTACATGTGTAGTATCCTGAGATATTATATCTCTTTCCTGTTAGGGGGTGTAGAAACATTTCACCTTTGATCATGCTGTTGCAGTTGCAGCATCCTAAACAAGGATAGCAACCCATCCGGGGACTACTAATATGTGTCTGTCTCAGACCCTTCTCTGGGCCAATGTCAGCTTTGACCAAAGTGTCCCTAATATTTCTACATCTCCTATAGGCTGGCATAGGGGGCTCTTGGAATTCTTTGATATGCTTATTTAAATCCTTTATCATAGGCCAATGTTTCCTGATGATACCATTTATTTTGTTACTAAGTGGGTTAAACTCAGATACAAATACAAGTCTCTCCTTTTTCTGAAATTTCCTATTTACATTATTTCCCTTAGGAATTAGTTCCCTATTTGGAGCCTCAATTTCTTTAATTTGACTATCAATCAGGGATTTTGGAAAACCCCTTTTAAGAAAACATCTGCCCATCTCTTTGAGTCTAGAGGTCATCTTATCCTTATCTGAGACTATTCGCTTCACACGTAGAAGCTGGCTCTTGGGCAAACTTCTAATCAAGGATGGAGAGTGTGCACTATCAAACCTCAATAGGCTGTTCCTATCACTCATTTTTTTGTACAAGTCAGTTTTTAAAGTCCTACCATCCTTGATTATCAGTGTGTCCAAGAAAGGGACCGATTCCTCACTCAGGTTCAATTGAAATTTTATAGATCTTGTTGAAATGTTTAAATCAGCTACAAATGCATATAAGGAGTCAATGTCGCCCCCCCATATGCCAAACACGTCATCTATGTACCGAAACCAGCAAAGTCCATATTTCTGGAACATGCCATTAGTGTATACAAACTTCTCTTCATACATGTTCATATAGATGTTGGCATATGTGGGGGCGACATTTGACCCCATAGCAGTCCCCTGGCGTTGGATATAAAACTGACTCTGAAAAAGGAAATAGTTACAATAAAGAACTAGTTGCAGTAACTCCATAACAAATTCCCTCTCTGTGGTGGTTAGCAAACCACTGGATGTGATAGCCTGCTTAGTAGCATCTAAACCACTATTATGTGTGATAGAAGTATATAGGCTACTCACATCCAGTGTATAGAGAATAAATTTATCACTCTGTAAAACCACCTCCTGTAATTTTTGGAGGAAATCCCCTGTGTCTTTAATATAGGATATGGCTGTAATGACCAATGGTCTTAATATCCTATCCAGATATATAGATACATTAGTCAAGATGGAGTTGGTACTTGCCACTATTGGACGGCCCGGCGGTTTATCAAGATTTTTGTGTATCTTCGGCAATGTGTAAAAGTCTGGTATGGAAAATTTATCTGGAATCAAAAAGCTTTTCTCATTTCCAGTAATTAGACCATTACACATTGCCTTAGACACACATTTCTCAAGTTCTTTTTTCACTTCAAATGAAGGATCCCTATCCAGTGGCAAGTAAACATCCCCATCCTGAAGCTGAGCCTTAATCTCCTGTATATAGTAGTCCCTGTCGAGTATCACAGTGGCCCCGCCCTTATCAGCCGGCTTACATATTATATGTTTGTTACTGCTGAGATATTTCAATGCCTTAAACTCTGCTGATGGGAAATTAGGCTTGGTTTTGCTTTTGTTCACTGTAACTCTGTTCTGTAGTAGGCTTACATCTTTTAGCACCAATTGAATAAAAGTGTCTATGCTCGAATTATGAATAGCAGGTGTAAAGCTACTCTTATTTCTAAGGTTTAATTTGCCCAATGTTAAATTGTTACTCAAATGAGACTTATTGCAATAATCAGTAACAGTATTACCAAAAAATGCTTTCAATTTTAGAGTCCTGAAAAAGGAATGGAGATCTTTATGCAAGTCAAAGAAATTACACTTAGACTGGGGGCAAAATGACAGTCCTTTCTCAATAACACTCTGTTCAGTTTCTGTCAGAGTATGTCCGGATATATTTACCCCCAAATCTACTTGGTCTTGTTGCGGGCCGTCCTCTGGGGCCGTTGCTTCTGCTGCACAGGTGCCTTGCTGGTTCCGACTCCGGCTGTGTTTTCTTCCGCCTCAATGTTTTCGCTTGAGTCCCCCGACGATGAGTCGCCTGTTGATGATGTGGAGTGTCCGCGCCGGTCACGTGCGCGTCGCTGTCTCCTCCAATTGGTTCCTCCTTGGCGTCTATTGTTGTCATCTTGAGCGCCCGCTGCCCACCGGTACACATTCCCACTCCGGTAATCTTCTTCATCACGGAGGAATTTCTGCCTTTTACGGGCCTCAATGATTTTCTGAAGCTCCGCAATGTTAGCATTTGTTGTGGCTAACAGTTTATCCATATCATCAGCGGACAACATGGATTTCAAGACCTCTTCCAAATGTGTAATCTCAGTGCCCTGCTTCTCCAAATCTTGTTGCAGATATTCAACGGTAAGCACTAAAGGAGACAGCGACGCGCACGTGACCGGCGCGGACACTCCACGTCATCAACAGGCGACTCATCGTCGGGGGACTCAAGCGAAAACATCGAGGCGGAAGAAAACACCGCCGGAGTCGGAACCAGCAAGGCACCTGTGCAGCAGAAGCAACGGCCCCAGAGGACGGCCCGCAACAAGACCAAGTAGATTTGGGGGTAAATATATCCGGACATACTCTGACAGAAACTGAACAGAGTGTTATTGAGAAAGGACTGTCATTTTGCCCCCAGTCTAAGTGTAATTTCTTTGATTTGCATAAAGATCTCCATTCCTTTTTCAGGACTCTAAAATTGAAAGCATTTTTTGGTAATACTGTTACTGATTATTGCAATAAGTCTCGTTTGAGTAACAATTTAACATTGGGCAAATTAAACCTTAGAAATAAGAGTAGCTTTACACCTGCTATTCATAATTCGAGCATAGACACTTTTATTCAATTGGTGCTAAAAGATGTAAGCCTACTACAGAACAGAGTTACAGTGAACAAAAGCAAAACCAAGCCTAATTTCCCATCAGCAGAGTTTAAGGCATTGAAAGATCTCAGCAGTAACAAACATATAATATGTAAGCCGGCTGATAAGGGCGGGGCCACTGTGATACTCGGCAGGGACTACTATATACAGGAGATTAAGGCTCAGCTTCAGGATGGGGATGTTTACTTGCCACTGGATAGGGATCCTTCATTTGAAGTGAAAAAAGAACTTGAGAAATGTGTGTCTAAGGCAATGTGTAATGGTCTAATTACTGGAAATGAGAAAAGCTTTTTGATTCCAGATAAATTTTCCATACCAGTCTTTTACACATTGCCGAAGATACACAAAAATCTTGATAAACCGCCGGGCCGTCCAATAGTGGCAAGTACCAACTCCATCTTGACTAATGTATCTATATATCTGGATAGGATATTAAGACCATTGGTCATTACAGCCATATCCTATATTAAAGACACAGGGGATTTCCTCCAAAAATTACAGGAGGTGGTTTTACAGAGTGATAAATTTATTCTCTATACACTGGATGTGAGTAGCCTATATACTTCTATCACACATAATAGTGGTTTAGATGCTACTAAGCAGGCTATCACATCCAGTGGTTTGCTAACCACCACAGAGAGGGAATTTGTTATGGAGTTACTGCAACTAGTTCTTTATTGTAACTATTTCCTTTTTCAGAGTCAGTTTTATATCCAACGCCAGGGGACTGCTATGGGGTCAAATGTCGCCCCCACATATGCCAACATCTATATGAACATGTATGAAGAGAAGTTTGTATACACTAATGGCATGTTCCAGAAATATGGACTTTGCTGGTTTCGGTACATAGATGACGTGTTTAGCATATGGGGGGGCGACATTGACTCCTTATATGCATTTGTAGCTGATTTAAACATTTCAACAAGATCTATAAAATTTCAATTGAACCTGAGTGAGGAATCGGTCCCTTTCTTGGACACACTGATAATCAAGGATGGTAGGACTTTAAAAACTGACTTGTACAAAAAAATGAGTGATAGGAACAGCCTATTGAGGTTTGATAGTGCACACTCTCCATCCTTGATTAGAAGTTTGCCCAAGAGCCAGCTTCTACGTGTGAAGCGAATAGTCTCAGATAAGGATAAGATGACCTCTAGACTCAAAGAGATGGGCAGATGTTTTCTTAAAAGGGGTTTTCCAAAATCCCTGATTGATAGTCAAATTAAAGAAATTGAGGCTCCAAATAGGGAACTAATTCCTAAGGGAAATAATGTAAATAGGAAATTTCAGAAAAAGGAGAGACTTGTATTTGTATCTGAGTTTAACCCACTTAGTAACAAAATAAATGGTATCATCAGGAAACATTGGCCTATGATAAAGGATTTAAATAAGCATATCAAAGAATTCCAAGAGCCCCCTATGCCAGCCTATAGGAGATGTAGAAATATTAGGGACACTTTGGTCAAAGCTGACATTGGCCCAGAGAAGGGTCTGAGACAGACACATATTAGTAGTCCCCGGATGGGTTGCTATCCTTGTTTAGGATGCTGCAACTGCAACAGCAGGATCAAAGGTGAAATGTTTCTACACCCCCTAACAGGAAAGAGATATAATATCTCAGGATACTACACATGTAATACAGATTTTATTATCTATCTGATTAAATGCCCCTGCTCTAAAATCTATGTAGGGGAGTCTACACGCAGGGCCAGGGATTGCATAAATGAGCACAAATCCAATATTCGTACAAAAAACCTTGATGCCCCAGTGTCAGGTCATTTTCTTCAGGCTGGTCACTTAATCTCGAAACTTAGGTTTCAAATCATTGAACATATTAAAAGACCTAGGTGAGGGGGTGATAGGGTTAAAATGCTGAAAAGTAGGGAAACATTTTGGATATATACCCTACAATCTTTGGCCCCTATAGGGATGAATAAAGAAATAGATTGGGGGATAACCCTTTAACATACATGTCTCTCCTTGAACCATAAATAAGTACCATGTGGGTTATGTACTTACATTAGACAATATATGTGATTCTGGGAATTTTACATTTTTTGCTAGTTTCAAGTATTTTTAATTCAAATATATAAATATGTTGTATATTGTTTTTAACTTAGGTTGTATGTATTTACAGGTCTTTTGAGGGTTAAAGAAGAGTGATCTCTCTGCTAACAACCAGTAGAGGGAGTATGTAGGTTAGGAATGTACTTGATTACCCCTGAACCAGGTAATTGAGCCCCTCCCCTCTAAGTAAGGGTATAAAGTGTGAGCAGTTATGATGTCATTTAGAACATGATTAAGGTCAGTGTATGACCGAAACGTTGTATCTCTTGTCTGCCATGATGTTAAACCAATAAAGGAAGAATTTTTGCATTTACAAGGTGCTGCTGTTTTTCTGCTTCTTTGGATTCTACAAGGGACTATTGCAGGGTCCCTACAGCGTGCACCTACTTGCCTGGGTACTAGTGCTGGGCCTTTTATACTATATACTATAAAGGGAAATTAAACCACAATTTTTTCTTTCATGATTCAGATAGAAAATATAATTTTAAACAACATTCCAATTTGCTTTATTCTCTTGATATACTTTTCTGAAAAGCATATCTAGGCTCAGTAGCTGCTGATTGGTGGCTGCACATAGATGCCTTGTGTGATTGGCTCACCTATGTGCATTGCTATTTCTTCAACAAAGGATATCTAAAAAATGAAGAAAATGAGATAATAGAAGTAAATTGGAATGTTGTTTAAAATTGTATTTTCTATCTGGAGCATGAAAGAAAAAATTGTGGTTTAATTTCCCTTTAATTATTACGCACCCGATAATTTAGGGCTACACTTGTAGTCTTGCCCTATATGTTGCAGTGTCAAAGTATCCCTTTAATATGTTATGCCCATGAATTGCTCAATTTTACCTATATTCATTTTGTGTTGCAAAGACCACTTTGTGAACCACAATACATTTACATTAAATTGTATTTTTTTTTTTTTTTATAAACAAAGATTTTTTGAATAACTGCATAACTGTTTTACTGATATAAACCTGAATCAGGTTTATCCAAGAATGCAACTAATAACAAGGCCACCAAGAGTTGTGATATCAGGGCTGGTACAGGCACAGTGGGTGTATAACAAATCATGAGCTCACATTATTGCAGCATTGCTGCTCACCAGCACCGCTGCTTACTGCCTGGCTGTAGATTATTAATAAGAATGCCTTGTGCTCTCACAAGTTCTTGTTTTATTCCTTCCTGAGCATAATGCTGTGAAAAAAAGTATAGTGCACACTGGGTAACGCAGGGTAGTGTCTGTCTGGAAATCATTTTTAAAAAAAGGGAGTACAAGGTATTGCGCCTAACAACTCTTGGCTGACTTGGATGTCTATTTGGTCCCAGATGTTAGAGGTAACTGGATAGTTTGATAGATTGTAGTGCAGTGTGTTTAGCATAGGTCTTTCTATTTAAAGCACTGTCTCATGCTACTGACTAGAGTATATGCATAAGTTATGTATATGTGTATAATACTTATATATATGTAGCTCATACCGGATATGTATGAATAATTATGTTTGTGTGAGTGTATATGTGTATGTATGTGTATGCATGTGCGAGTGTAAATGATAATCTTAAAGGGACATGAAACCCAAATTTTTTCTTTCATGATTTAGAAAGAGCATGCAAGTTTAAACAACTTTCCAATTTATTTCTATTACCTAATTTGTTTCATTCTCTTGATATCCATTGTTGAAAAACATATCTAAATAGACTCAGTAGCTGATCGATGGCTGCACATAGATGTCTCGTGTGATTGGCTCACACATGTACATTGCTATTTCTTCAACAAAAGATACTTAAAGAATTAAGCAAATTAGATAATAGAAGTAAATTGGAATGCTGTTTAAAATTGTATTTTCTATCTGAATCATAAAAGAAAATATTTGGATTTTATGTCCCTTGAACTTCCCAAAGTTCAGTGAAAATTGTGTTTATTGTTAATGATATCCACCAATTTAGCTTGAAGATCACAGAATACCATAATTGATTTATTAAATGTGTGTCTACTCAATGTAGGAAGTAAGATTATTAGAGGTTTGCAGAGGGGATGGATTTCCTGGTGCCCTAAAGATTGTTGCACTGGATGTGTGTTTAATTTATTATGAAAAGTAAAATATTGCTATATGTATCTATTTGTACATTTATGGTTGCTAATAAATTTCATTAAACTTTAAAAAAAACAATGATTTCCTGTGTTTTACTTACCCTGTTTTTAAATATCAAATGTAATATTTTAAAGTGGACAGCCATGCTGCACCGGGCCCACTGGGATGTACTTTCCCCTTGGGACAAAGTTGCCAGTATTCCCATGATTAGAAGGAAGTGTGGAAATAATAATGAGAGCCTATGATAATACGAATTTCACTTGAAACAATCCAAGGAAAATTTGAGTAAAGATG
This sequence comes from Bombina bombina, assembly GCF_027579735.1. Classification (NCBI taxonomy): domain Eukaryota; kingdom Metazoa; phylum Chordata; class Amphibia; order Anura; family Bombinatoridae; genus Bombina; species Bombina bombina. The sequence goes on along the minus strand of NC_069499.1, from coordinate 1,195,169,911 downwards.
AGCACATTTGTTTGTGAATATTACTCCACTTTAATGACTGACTTAGATGTAATAGAGATTGAAGTAAAAATAAAGCACTATCGGCTAGATTACGAGTTTTGCGTTATGAGTAAAAAAGCAGCGTTAAGGCTCATAACGCTGATTTTTTACTACCGCGGCTATTACGAGTCTTGTAGGTACAGCTGTCCCGCACACTTTTTTGGCCGTACCGCAAATGAACTTACGCAATTTCCGTAAAGTCTTTTTTCAATGGGACTTCCATTGCGCCGGTATTACAAGCTTTTTTTTTTAGGCCAAAAAGTGAGCAGTACAGCCTATCCCACAAGATTCGTAACGCATTCTAAATTCAGTATTTATGAGTTTTACACTACAAAGTTGTAGCATAAAACTCATACTAAATTGCTAAAAAGTACACTAACACCCATAAACTACCTATTAACCCCTAAACCAAGGCTCTCCCGCATCGCAAACACTATAATAAAATTATTAACCCCTAATCTGCCGCTCCCGACATCGCCGCCACTATAATAAACATATTAACCCCTAAACCGCCGCACTCCCGCATCGCAAACACTAGTTAAATATTATTGACCCCTAATCTGACGCTCCTAACCTCGCCGCCACCTACCTACATTTATTAACCCCTAATCTGCCGCCCCCAAAGTCGCCGCCACTATATTAAATTTATTAACCCCTAAACCTAAGTCTAACCCTAACCCTTACACCCCCTAACTTAAATATAATTAAAATAAATCTAAATAAAACCTACTATTAATAACTAAATAATTCCTATTTAAAACTAAATACTTACCTGTAAAATAAACCCTAAACTAACTACAATATAACTAATAGTTACAGTGTATCTAGCTTAGGGTTTATTTTTATTTTTACAGGCAAGTTTGTATTTATTTTAACTAGGTAGAATAGTTACTAAATAGTTATTAACTATTTAATAACTACCTAGCTAAAATAAATACAAATTTACCTGTAAAATAAAACCTAACCTAAGTTACACTAACACCTAACCTTACACTACAATGAAATAAATTACCTAAATTAAATACAATTAACTAAATTAAATACAATTACCTAAATTACAAGAAAACCCCCCACTAAATTACACAAAATAAAAAACAAATTACAAGATATTTAAACTAACTACACCTAATCTAATAGCCCTATCAAAATAAAAAGCCCCCCAAAATAAAAAAAACCCTAGCTTAAACTAAACTACCAATGGCCCTTAAAAGGGCCTTTTGCTGGGCATTGCCCCAAAGAAATCAGCTCTTTTACCTGTAAAAAAATACAAACAACACTTAAACCCCCAACAGTAAAACCCACCACCCACACAACCAACCCTAACTAAAAAAAACCTAAGCTCCCCATTGCCCTGAAAAGGGCATTTGGATGGGCATTGCCCTTAAAAGGGCATTTAGCTCTATTACAGCCCAAAGCCCTAACCTAAAAATAAAACCCACCTAATAAACCCTTAAAAAACCTAACACTAACCCCTTGAAAATCCACTTACAGTTTTGAAGAGCCGACATCTATCCTCAATGAAGCCGGGAGAAGTCCTCAATAAAGCGGCAAGAAGTCCTCAATGAAACCGGGAGAAGTCTTCATCCAAGCCGGGAGAAGTGGTCCTCCAGACAGGCGAAAATCTTCATCCAGATGGCATCTTCTATCTTCATCCACCCGGCGTGGAGCAGGTCCATCTTCAAGACATCCAGCGCGGAGCATCCTCTTCTGCCAATGACTACCCGACGAATGAAGGTTCCTTTAAGTGACGTCATCCAAGATGGCGTCCCTTAGATTCCGATTGGCTGATAGAATTCTAACAGCCAATTGGAATTAAGATTGAAAAAATCCTATTGGCTGATGCAATTAGCCAATAGGATTGAGCTTCAATCCTATTGGCTGATCCAATCAACCAATAGGATTGAGCTCACATTCTATTGGCTGATTGGAACAGCCAATAGAATGCGAGCTCAATCCTATTGGCTGATTGGATCTGCCAATAGGATTGAAGCTCAATCCTTTTGGCTGATTGCATCAGCCAAGAGAATTTTTTCAACCTTAATTCAGATTGGCTGATAAAATTCTATCAGTCAATCGGAATCTAAGGGACGCCAGATCTAAGATGTCGTCCAGATGAAGACTTCTGCCCGTCTGGAGGACCACTTCTCCTGGCTTCGTTGAGGGCTTCTTGCCGCTTCGCTGAGGACTTCTCCCGGCTTCATTGAGGATGGATGTCGGCTCTTCAAAACTGTAAGTGGATCTTCAGGGGTTAGTGTTAGGTTTTTTTAAAGGGTGTATTGGGTGGGTTTTTTCTCAATGCCCATCCAAATGCCCTTTTCAGGGCAATGGGGAGCTTAGGTTTTTTTTAGTTAGGGTTTATTTGGGAGTTGGTTGTGTGGGTGGTGGGTTTTACTGTTGGGGGGTTGTTTGTATTTTTTTTACAGGTAAAAGAGCTGATTTCAGTGGGGCAATGCCCAGCAAAAGGCCCCCTTTTAAGGGCCATTGGTAGTTTAGTTTAGGCTAGGGGTTTTTTTTATTTTGGGGGGGGGGCTTTATTATTTTGATTATTTTGATATAAGATTAGGTGTAATTAGTTTAAATATCTTGAAATTTGTTTTTTTATTTTGTGTAATTTAGTATATTTTTTTTGTAATTTAGGTAATTGTATTTAATTTAGTTAATTGTATTTAATTTAGGTAATTTATTTAATTGTAGTGTAGTGTTAGGTGTTAGGTTAGGTTTTATTTTACAGGTAAATTTGTATTTATTTTAGCTAGGTAGTTATTAAATAGTTAATAACTATTTAGTAACTATTCTACCTAGTTAAAATAAAAACAAACTTGCCTGTAAAATAAAAATAAACCCTAAGCTAGATACAATGTAACTATTAGTTATATTGTAGCTTGAGTTATTTAATTTTAAATAGGAATTATTTAGTTAATAATAGTAGGTTTTATTTAGATTTATTTGAATTATATTTAAGTTAGGGGATGTTAGGCTTAGTTTTAGGGGTTAATAAATTAAAATAAGTATAGTGGTGGCGACGTTGGGAGCGGCAGATTAGGGGTTAATAAATGTAGGTAGGTGGTGGCAATGTTATGGGCAGCAGATTAGGGGTTAATAATATTTACATACAAAGAGAGAAGCGCTCTACCAGGAACGAACAACAGCTCAGTGGCTTGTTCTATGGCGATTTACCACCCGGAAGCAGCCTCTTTTAGACCAGTGTACTTTTCACAGAAGAAAACTTTCCTGAAATATATCAGTCTGATCCCGCCAAGTAAGGTCAGTCCAGCCCCGAAATACCAGGCAATTCTCCTCTGAACAAGGAACATGACAACCCCAGACGATCGTTTCGGCCTCCTATGGGCCTCGTCAGTGAGGTGCAGCCACATTCCTCTAAGCACACTGGGCAAGGAGTCCACGTCTGGTTTCCCCCATCACCCATAGGGAGACTTCCCCAGGGTCATAATAATTTGCATACAAAGAGAGAAGCGCTCTACCAGGAACGAACAACAGCTCAGTGGCTTGTTCTATGGCGATTTACCACCCGGAAGCAGCCTCTTTTAGACCAGTGTACTTTTCACAGAAGAAAACTTTCCTGAAGTATATCAGTCTGATCCCGCCAAGTAAGGTCAGTCCAGCCCCGAAATACCAGGCAATTCTCCTCTGAACAAGGAACATGACAACCCCAGACGATCGTTTCGGCCTCCTATGGGCCTCGTCAGTGAGGTGCAGCCACATTCCTCTAAGCACACTGGGCAAGGAGTCCACGTCTGGTTTCCCCCATCACCCATAGGGAGACTTCCCCAGGGTCATAATAATTTGCATACAAAGAGAGAAGCGCTCTACCAGGAACGAACAACAGCTCAGGGGCTTGTTCTATGGCGATTTACCACCCGGAAGCAGCCTCTTTTAGACCAGTGTACTTTTCACAGAAGAAAACTTTCCTGAAGTATATCAGTCTGATCCTGCCAAGTAAGGTCAGTCCAGCCCCGAAATACCAGGCGATTCTCCTCTGAACAAGGAACATGACAACCCCAGACGATCGTTTTGGCCTCCTATGGGTCTCGTCAGTGAGGTGCAGCCACATTACTCTAAGCACACTGGGCAAGGAGTCCACGTCTGGTTTCCCCCATCACCCATAGGGAGACTTCCCCAGGGTCATAATAATTTGCATACAAAGAGAGAAGCACTCTACCAGGAACGAACAACAGCTCAGTGGCTTGTTCTATGGCGATTTACCACCCGGAAGCAGCCTCTTTTAGACCAGTGTACTTTCACAGAAGAAAACTTTCCTGAAGTATATCAGTCTGATCCCGCCAAGTAAGGTCAGTCCAGCCCCGAAATACCAGGCAATTCTCCTCTGAACAAGGAACATGACAACCCCAAACTAATGTTTGTGATGCGGGAGTGTGGCGGTTTAGGGGTTAATATGTTTATTATAGTGGCGACGATGTCCGGAGCGGCAGATTAGGGGTTAATAAGTATATTGTAGATGTCGGGTGCGGCAGATTAGAGGTTAATAAGTGTAAGATTAGGGGTGTTTAGACTCGGGGTTCATGTTAGGGTGTTAGGTGTAAACATACATTTTCTTTCCCCATAGGAATCAATGGGGCTGCATAACTGAGGTTTACGCTGCTTTATTGCAGGTGTTAGACTTTTTCTCAGTCGGCTCTCCCCATTGATGTCTATGGGGAAATCGTGCACAAGCACGTACAACCAGCTCACCACTGACTTAAGTAGCGCTGGTATTGGAGTGCAGTATGGAGCACAATTTTGCTCTACGCTCACTTCTTGCCTTTTAACGCCAGGTTTCTGAAAACCTGTAATACCAGAGCTGTAGGTAAGTGAGCGGTGAGAATAACGTGCAAGTTAACACCGCACCCCTCATAATGCAAAACTCGTAATCTAGTCGTATATTATTAGAAGTTTATGAAAGAATCTATGACTCTACACAAGTTACATAAATTCTCTATAAACCATACAATAACGAATATCACAATCTACTCAAAAAACATGGCAAGGCCTCATGTAATATTACTTAAGTTTCTATAATATAGAGAATTTCAAAACACTGCATGGCCCATTGTGACACGCAGTTTTATTCAATTACATGCCCCTAACAAACACCCTTACAGAATCTCGAAGAATCGTGACCTTTAGATAATGGGAGCCTGTTAAACATTCCTTGCCAGTTTGAGAAAATTGGTGATTGATTGGCTTCCAGACATGGCATATCTGAAGATCCTTAAGTTGAAGAGCAAGATACTCATCAGTGGGCAGCTGGGTGCCGGATACAACCTGATTTTGTTGCACATAGATAATGAGGTTCTATAGGGCTAGTGTAATTCACATAGAAGGGACAAAATGGAATCAGAGGTATGTGTTCAACTTGAAATGGATCTCCCCAGTAGAAAAAGAAAAGAAGCAGAGCTCTGAGGAAAGCAGTTCAACTTAAAAAAAACTGGATAGGGAACTGAGAAGAAGAAGGTGTTTCTCTGATTAATTTTGCTGAAGTTTATGCCATTTTCTAAGTAGTGAATTAATTATAACACAACAGTAATAAATGATCTTCTGCATCATGTACTGCCACAAAGATTGTGAAAGAAATAACAGAGACTATAGTAACAGTAAAAGTAAGATTAGAATGAGTGGAATATTCTATGGCCTAGATTTGGAGTTCGGCGGTAGCCGTCAAAACCAGCGTTAGAGGCTCCTAACGCTGGTTTTGGCCGCCCGCTGGTATTTGGAGTCAGTGATTAAAGGGTCTAACGCTCACTTTACAGCCGCGACTTTTCCATACCGCAGATCCCCCTACGCCATTTGCGTAGCCTATATTTTCAATGGGATCTTTCTAACGCTGGTATTTAGAGTCGTTTCTGAAGTGAGCGTTAGAGCTCTAACGACAAAATTCCAGCCGCCTGAAAATAGCAGGAGTTAAGAGCTTTCTGGCTAACGCCGGTTTATAAAGCTCTTAACTACTGTACCCTAAAGTACACTAACACCCATAAACTACCTATGTACCCCTAAACCGAGGTCCCCCCACACCGCCGCCACTCGATTAAAATTTTTAACCCCTAATCTGCCGACCGCCACCTACGTTATATTTATGTACCCCTAATCTGCTGCCCCTAACCCCGCCGACCCCTGTATTATATTTATTCACCCCTAACCTGCCCCCCACAACGTCGCCGCCAGCTACTTACAATAATTAACCCCTAATCTTCCGACCGCAAATCGCCGCCACCTACGTTATCCCTATGTACCCCTAATCTGCTGCCCCTAACATCGCCGACCCCTATATTATATTTATTAACCCCTAATCTGCCCCCCTCAACGTCGCCGACACCTGCCTACACTTATTAACCCCTAATCTGCCGAGCGGACCTGAGCGCTACTATAATAAAGTTATTAACCCCTAATCCGCCTCACTAACCCTATCATAAATAGTATTAACCCCTAATCTGCCCTCCCTAACATCGCCGACACCTACCTTCAATTATTAACCCCTAAACTTCCGATCGGAGCTCACCGCTATTCTAATAAATGGATTAACCCCTAAAGCTAAGTCTAACCCTAACACTAACACCCCCCTAAGTTAAATATAATTTTTATCTAACGAAATAAATTAACTCTTATTAAATAACTTATTCCTATTTAAAGCTAAATACTTACCTGTAAAATAAATCCTAATATAGCTACAATATAAATTATAATTATATTATAGCTATTTTAGGATTAATATTTATTTTACAGGCAACTTTGTAATTATTTTAACCAGGTACAATAGCTATTAAATAGTTAAGAACTATTTAATAGTTACCTAGTTAAAATAATAACAAATTTACCTGTAAAATAAATCCTAACCTAAGTTATAATTAAACCTAACACTACCCTATCAATAAAATAATTAAATAAACTACCTACAATTACCTACAATTAACCTAACACTACACTATCAATAAATTAATTAAACACAATTGCTACAAATAAATACAATTAAATAAACTAGCTAAAGTACAAAAAATAAAAAAGAACTAAGTTACAGAAAATAAAAAAATATTTACAAACATAAGAAAAATATTACAACAATTTTAAACTAATTACACCTACTCTAAGCCCCCTAATAAAATAACAAAGCCCCCCAAAATAAAAAATTCCCTACCCTATTCTAAATTAAAAAAGTTACAAGCTCTTTTACCTTACCAGCCCTGAACAGGGCCCTTTGCGGGGCATGCCCCAAGAATTTCAGCTCTTTTGCCTGTAAAAAAAAACATACAATACCCCCCCCCCAACATTACAACCCACCACCCACATACCCCTAATCTAAACCAAACCCCCCTTAAATAAACCTAACACTAATCCCCTGAAGATCTTCCTACCTTGTCTTCACCATCCAGGTATCACCGATCCGTCCTGGCTCCAAGATCTTCATCCAACCCAAGCGGGGGTTGGCGATCCATAATCCGGTGCTCCAAAGTCTTCCTCCTATCCGGCAAGAAGAGGACATCCGGACCGGCAAACATCTTCTCCAAGCGGCATCTTCGATCTTCTTCCATCCGGTGCGGAGCGGGTCCATCTTGAAGCAGGCGACGCGGATCCATCCTCTTCTTCCGATGTCTCCCGACTAATGACGGTTCCTTTAAGGGACGTCATCCAAGATGGCATCCCTCGAATTCCGATTGGCTGATAGGATTCTATCAGCCAATCGGAATTAAGGTAGGAATTTTCTGATTGGCTGATGGAATCAGCCAATCAGAATCAAGTTCAATCCGATTGGCTGATCCAATCAGCCAATCAGATTGAGCTCGCATTCTATTGGCTGTTCCGATCAGCCAATAGAATGCGAGCTCAATCTGATTGGCTGATGGGATCGGCCAATCGGATTGAACTTGATTCTGATTGGCTGATTCCATCAGCCAATCAGAAAATTCCTACCTTAATTCCGATTGGCTGATAGAATCCTATCAGCCAATCGGAATTCGAGGGACGCCATCTTGGATGACGTCCCTTAAAGGAACCGTCATTAGTCGGGAGACATCGGAAGAAGAGGATGGATCCGCGTCGCCTGCTTCAAGATGGACCCGCTCCGCACCGGATGGAAGAAGATCGAAGATGCCGCTTGGAGAAGATGTTTGCCAGTCCGGATGTCCTCTTCTTGCCGGATAGGAGGAAGACTTTGGAGCACCGGATTATGGATCGCCAACCCCCGCTTGGGTTGGATGAAGATCTTGGAGCCAGGACGGATCGGTGATACCTGGATGGTGAAGACAAGGTAGGAAGATCTTCAGGGGATTAGTGTTAGGTTTATTTAAGGGGGGTTTGGGTTAGATTAGGGGTATGTGGGTGGTGGGTTGTAATGTTGGGGGGGGGGTATTGTATGTTTTTTTTTACAGGCAAAAGAGCTGAAATTCTTGGGGCATGCCCCGCAAAGGGCCCTGTTCAGGGCTGGTAAGGTAAAAGAGCTTGTAACTTTTTTAATTTAGAATAGGGTAGGGAATTTTTTATTTTGGGGGGCTTTGTTATTTTATTAGGGGGCTTAGAGTAGGTGTAATTAGTTTAAAATTGTTGTAATATTTTTCTTATGTTTGTAAATATTTTTTTATTTTCTGTAACTTAGTTCTTTTTTATTTTTTGTACTTTAGCTAGTTTATTTAATTGTATTTATTTGTAGCAATTGTGTTTAATTAATTTATTGATAGTGTAGTGTTAGGTTAATTGTAGGTAATTGTAGGTAGTTTATTTAATTATTTTATTGATAGGGTAGTGTTAGGTTTAATTATAACTTAGGTTAGGATTTATTTTACAGGTAAATTTGTTATTATTTTAACTAGGTAACTATTAAATAGTTCTTAACTATTTAATAGCTATTGTACCTGGTTAAAATAATTACAAAGTTGCCTGTAAAATAAATATTAATCCTAAAATAGCTATAATATAATTATAATTTATATTGTAGCAATATTAGGATTTATTTTACAGGTAAGTATTTAGCTTTAAATAGGAATAAGTTATTTAATAAGAGTTAATTTATTTCGTTAGATAAAAATTATATTTAACTTAGGGGGGTGTTAGTGTTAGGGTTAGACTTAGCTTTAGGGGTTAATCCATTTATTAGAATAGCGGTGAGCTCCGCTCGGAAGTTTAGGGGTTAATAATTGAAGGTAGGTGTCGGCGATGTTAGGGAGGGCAGATTAGGGGTTAATACTATTTATGATAGGGTTAGTGAGGCGGATTAGGGGTTAATAACTTTATTATAGTAGCGCTCAGGTCCGCTCGGCAGATTAGGGGTTAATAAGTGTAGGTAGGTGTCGGCGACGTTGTGGGGGGCAGATTAGGGGTTAATAAATATAACATAGGGGTCGGCGATGTTAGGGCAGCAGATTAGGGGTACATAGGGATAACGTAGGTGGCGGCGTTTTACGGAGCGGCAGATTAGGGGTTAAAAGTGTAATGCAGGGGTCAGCAATAGCGGGGGCGGCAGATTAGGGGTTAATAAGTGTAAGGGTAGGGGTGTTTAGACTCGGGGTACATGTTAGGGTGTTAGGTGCAGACGTAGGAAGTGTTTCCCCATAGGAAACAATGGGGCTGCGTTAGGAGCTGAACGCTGCTTTTTTGCAGGTGTTAGGTTTTTTTTCAGCTCAAACAGTCCCATTGTTTCCTATGGGAGAATCGTGCACGAGCACGTTTTTGAGGCCGGCCGCGTCCGTAAGCAACTCTGGTATCGAGAGTTGCATTTGCGGTAAAAATGCTCTACGCTCCTTTTTTGGAGCCTAACGCAGCATTTGTTTTAACTCTCGATACCAGAGTTAAATTTATGGTGCGGCCAGAAAAAAGCCCGCGGAGCGTTAACAGCCCTTTTACCGCCGAACTCCAAATCTAGGCCTTTGTTTGGGGATTATGAGAGGACAACAATGTAAGAACCATTGGTGCTATAGGGCAAACAGTGGCTTACAGTTTGGTGTAAGGGAACGTTTTGTTAGAGCGGGGGATATGAACAGAGTTGTGCAAGAACCATGAATGTCAGTGGGGCATTGTTAAACCATTTTTAGGAATGCAACCAGTGAAACAAAACTGGGTATTTGGTATATGATTTTCTGAACATACCCCTCTTTCATTCCTGGTATTGGGAGTGGAACTCTACCCCCCTTATCAAGGGCTGATGTTATATTAATGACTGTCAGTCGCTGAAGTCCCCATACATCTCGGAGAGGACCCTGAAAATCAAGTTGTGCCTCTGGTGGTAGCATCTCCTCTACATCCCAGTTTAGGATCAAGAATTCTGCTTTGTATGGGATCTGAATATCTGTGGAGTAGCAATGTAAAAAAATATGACAATGGTGAGAAAATAATGAGCAAACAATGGGGGACAGGAGCAGTGTTCGTCTAAGGACAGTTTTGTGTGTGGCTCAGCAGTGAAACAGTTAATTAGGTAACCGCAGCCTGCAATTAGCAAGCACTGCACAATGCAGACTGCAAGGTATGGTTCTCTTATTAACTGTTTCACTGCTGGGCAGCACACAAAACTGACCATTGAGGGAAAACTGGACAGGAGTTAATGGGGTAAGAGTCAATTTAAGATTAAGGTGAAAAACATAATTTATGTAAGAACTTACCTGATAAATTCATTTCTTTCATATTGGCAAGAGTCCATGAGCTAGTGACGTATGGGATATACATTCCTACCAGGAGGGGCAAAGTTTCCCAAACCTCAAAATGCCTATAAATACACCCCCTACCACACCCACAATTCAGTTTAACGAATAGCCAAGAAGTGGGGTGATAAGAAAGGAGCGAAATCATCAAACAAGGAATTGGAATAATTGTGCTTTATACAAAAAAATCATAACCACCACAAAAAAGGGTGGGCCTCATGGACTCTTGCCAATATGAAAGAAATTAATTTATCAGGTAAGTTCTTACATAAATTATGTTTTCTTTCATGTAATTGGCAAGAGTCCATGAGCTAGTGACGTATGGGATAGCAGATACCCAAGATGTGGAACTTCCACGCAAGAGTCACTAGAGAGGGAGGGATAAAAATAAAGACATCCAATTCGGCTGAAAAATAAATCCACAACCCAAATCAAAAGTTTTAATCTTTATATGGAAAAAAAACAGAATTTATGTTTACCTGATAAATTACTTTCTCCAACGGTGTGTCCGGTCCACGGCGTCATCCTTACTTGTGGGATATTCTCTTCCCCAACAGGAAATGGCAAAGAGCCCAGCAAAGCTGGTCACATGATCCCTCCTAGGCTCCGCCTACCCCAGTCATTCGACCGACGTTAAGGAGGAATATTTGCATAGGAGAAACCATATGATACCGTGGTGACTGTAGTTAAAGAAAATAAATTATCAGACCTGATTAAAAAACCAGGGCGGGCCGTGGACCGGACACACCGTTGGAGAAAGTAATTTATCAGGTAAACATAAATTCTGTTTTCTCCAACATAGGTGTGTCCGGTCCATGGCGTCATCCTTACTTGTGGGAACCAATACCAAAGCTTTAGGACACGGATGAAGGGAGGGAGCAAATCAGGTCACCTAAATGGAAGGCACCACGGCTTGCAAAACCTTTCTCCCAAAAACAGCCTCAGAAGAAGCAAAAGTATCAAACTTGTAAAATTTGGTAAAAGTGTGCAGTGAAGACCAAGTCGCTGCCCTACATATCTGATCAACAGAAGCCTCGTTCTTGAAGGCCCATGTGGAAGCCACAGCCCTAGTGGAATGAGCTGTGATTCTTTCAGGAGGCTGCCGTCCAGCAGTCTCGTAAGCCAATCTGATGATGCTTTTAATCCAAAAAGAGAGAGAGGTAGAAGTTGCTTTTTGACCTCTCCTTTTACCAGAATAAACAACAAACAAGGAAGATGTTTGTCTAAAATCCTTTGTAGCATCTAAATAGAATTTTAGAGCGCGAACAACATCCAAATTGTGCAACAAACGTTCCTTCTTCGAAACTGGTTTCGGACACAAAGAAGGCACGACTATCTCCTGGTTAATGTTTTTGTTAGAAACAACTTTTGGAAGAAAACCAGGTTTAGTACGTAAAACCAAAAACAAAACTTTCCAAGATAATAACTTAATATCAACGGAATGTAAGGGTTCAAACGGAACCCCCTGAAGAACTGAAAGAACTAAGTTGAGACTCCAAGGGGGAGTCAAAGGTTTGTAAACAGGCTTAATTCTAACCAGAGCCTGAACAAAGGCTTGAACATCTGGCACAGCTGCCAGCTTTTTGTGGAGTAACACAGACAAGGCAGAAATCTGTCCCTTCAAGGAACTTGCAGATAATCCTTTCTCTAATCCTTCTTGAAGAAAGGATAGAATCTTAGGAATCTTTACCTTGTCCCAAGGGAATCCTTTAGATTCACACCAACAGATATATTTTTTCCATATTTTGTGGTAAATTTTTCTAGTTACAGGCTTTCTGGCCTGAACAAGAGTATCAATAACAGAATCTGAGAACCCTCGTTTTGATAAGATCAAGCGTTCAATCTCCAAGCAGTCAGCTGGAGTGAGACCAGATTCGGATGTTCGAACGGACCTTGAACAAGAAGGTCTCGTCTCAAAGGTAGCTTCCATGGTGGAGCCGATGACATATTCACCAGCTCTGCATACCAAGTCCTGCGTGGCCACGCAGGAGCTATCAAGATCACCGACGCCCTCTCCTGACGGATCCTGGCTACCAGCCTGGGGATGAGAGGAAACGGCGGGAATACATAAGCTAGTTTGAAGGTCCAAGGTGCTACTAGTGCATCTACTAGAGTCGCCTTGGGATCCCTGGATCTGGACCCGTAGCAAGGAACCTTGAAGTTCTGACGAGAGGCCATAAGATCCATGTCTGGAATGCCCCACAGTTGAGTAATTTGGGCAAAGATTTCCGGATGGAGTTCCCACTCCCCCGGATGTAATGTCTGACGACTCAGAAAATCCGCTTCCCAATTTTCCACTCCTGGGATGTGGATTGCAGACAGGTGGCAGGAGTGAGTCTCCGCCCATTGAATGATTTTGGTCACTTCTTCCATCGCCAGGGAACTCCTTGTTCCCCCCTGATGGTTGATGTACGCAACAGTCGTCAAGTTGTCTGATTGAAACCGTATGAACTTGGCCTTTGCTAGCTGAGGCCAAGCCTTGAGAGCATTGAATATCGCTCTTAGTTCCAGAATATTTATCGGTAGAAGAGATTCTTCCCGAGACCAAAGACCCTGAGCTTTCAGGGATCCCCAGACCGCGCCCCAGCCCATCAGACTGGCGTCGGTCGTGACAATGACCCACTCTGGTCTGCGGAAGGTCATCCCTTGTGACAGGTTGTCCAGGGACAGCCACCAACGGAGTGAGTCTCTGGTCCTCTGATTTACTTGTATCTTTGGAGACAAGTCTGTATAGTCCCCATTCCACTGACTGAGCATGCACAGTTGTAATGGTCTTAGATGAATGCGCGCAAAAGGAACTATGTCCATTGCCGCTACCATCAAACCTATTACTTCCATGCACTGCGCTATGGAAGGAAGAGGAACGGAATGAAGTGTCCGACAAGAGTTTAGAAGTTTTGTTTTTCTGGCCTCTGTCAGAAAAATCCTCATTTCTAAGGAGTCTATTATTGTTCCCAAGAAGGGAACCCTTGTCGACGGAGATAGAGAACTCTTTTCCACGTTCACTTTCCATCCGTGAGATCTGAGAAAGGCCAGGACTATGTCCGTGTGAGCCTTTGCTTGAGGAAGGGACGACGCTTGAATCAGAATGTCGTCCAAGTAAGGTACTACTGCAATGCCCCTTGGTCTTAGCACCGCTAGAAGGGACCCTAGTACCTTTGTGAAAATCCTTGGAGCAGTGGCTAATCCGAAAGGAAGCGCCACGAACTGGTAATGCTTGTCCAGGAATGCGAACCTTAGGAACCGATGATGTTCCTTGTGGATAGGAATATGTAGATACGCATCCTTTAAATCCACCGTGGTCATGAATTGACCTTCCTGGATGGAAGGAAGAATTGTTCGAATGGTTTCCATTTTGAACGATGGAACCTTGAGAAACTTGTTTAAGATCTTGAGATCTAAGATTGGTCTGAACGTTCCCTCTTTTTTGGGAACTATGAACAGATTGGAGTAGAACCCCATCCCTTGTTCTCCTAATGGAACAGGATGAATCACTCCCATTTTTAACAGGTCTTCTACACAATGTAAGAATGCCTGTCTTTTTATGTGGTCTGAAGACAATTGAGACCTGTGGAACCTCCCCCTTGGGGGAAGCCCCTTGAATTCCAGAAGATAACCTTGGGAGACTATTTCTAGTGCCCAAGGATCCAGAACATCTCTTGCCCAAGCCTGAGCGAAGAGAGAGAGTCTGCCCCCCACCAGATCCGGTCCCGGATCGGGGGCCAACATTTCATGCTGTCTTGGTAGCAGTGGCAGGTTTCTTGGCCTGCTTTCCCTTGTTCCAGCCTTGCATTGGTCTCCAGGCTGGCTTGGCTTGAGAAGTATTACCCTCTTGCTTAGAGGACGTAGCACTTGGGGCTGGTCCGTTTCTACGAAAGGGACGAAAATTAGGTTTATTTTTGGCCTTGAAAGACCTATCCTGAGGAAGGGCGTGGCCCTTACCCCCAGTGATATCAGAGATAATCTCTTTCAAGTCAGGGCCAAACAGCGTTTTCCCCTTGAAAGGAATGTTAAGGAGTTTGTTCTTGGAAGACGCATCAGCTGACCAAGATTTCAACCAAAGCGCTCTGCGCGCCACAATAGCAAACCCAGAATTCTTTGCCGCTAACCTAGCCAATTGCAAAGTGGCGTCTAGGGTGAAAGAATTAGCCAATTTGAGAGCACGGATTCTGTCCATAATCTCCTCATAAGGAGGAGAATCACTATCGATCGCCTTTACTAGCTCATCGAACCAGAAACACGCGGCTGTAGTGACAGGGACAATGCATGAAATTGGTTGTAGAAGGTAACCCTGCTGAACAAACATCTTTTTAAGCAAACCTTCTAATTTTTTATCCATAGGATCTTTGAAAGCACAACTATCTTCTATGGGTATAGTGGTGCGTTTGTTTAAAGTAGAAACCGCTCCCTCGACCTTGGGGACTGTCTGCCATAAGTCCTTTCTGGGGTCGACCATAGGAAACAATTTTTTAAATATGGGGGGAGGGACGAAAGGTATACCGGGCCTTTCCCATTCTTTATTTACAATGTCCGCCACCCGCTTGGGTATAGGAAAAGCTTCTGGGAGCCCCGGGACCTCTAGGAACTTGTCCATTTTACATAGTTTCTCTGGGATGATCAAATTCTCACAATCATCCAGAGTGGATAATACCTCCTTAAGCAGAGCGCGGAGATGTTCCAACTTAAATTTAAATGTAATCACATCGGGTTCAGCTTGTTGAGAAATTTTCCCTGAATCTGAAATTTCTCCCTCAGACAAAACCTCCCTGGCCCCCTCAGACTGGTGTAGGGGCATTTCAGAACCATTATCATCAGCGTCCTCATGCTCTTCAGTATCTAAAACAGAGCAGTCGCGCTTACGCTGATAAGTGGGCATTTTGGCTAAAATGTTTTTGATAGAATTATCCATTACAGCCGTTAATTGTTGCATAGTAAGGAGTATTGGCGCGCTAGATGTACTAGGGGCCTCCTGAGTGGGCAAGACTCGTGTAGACGAAGGAGGGAATGATGCAGTACCATGCTTACTCCACTCACTTGAGGAATCATCTTGGGCATCATTTTCAGTGTCACATAAATCACATTTATTTAAATGAGAAGGAACCCTGGCTTCCCCACATTCAGAACACAGTCTATCTGGTAGTTCAGACATGTTAAACAGGCATAAACTTGATAACAAAGTACAAAAAACGTTTTAAAATAAAACCGTTACTGTCACTTTAAATTTTAAACTGAACACACTTTATTACTGCAATTGCGAAAAAGTATGAAGGAATTGTTCAAAATTCACCAAAATTTCACCACAGTGTCTTAAAGCCTTAAAAGTATTGCACACCAAATTTGGAAGCTTTAACCCTTAAAATAACGGAACCGGAGCCGTTTTTAACTTTAACCCCTTTACAGTCCCTGGTATCTGCTTTGCTGAGACCCAACCAAGCCCAAAGGGGAATACGATACCAAATGACGCCTTCAGAAAGTCTTTTCTATGTATCAGAGCTCCTCACACATGCGACTGCATGTCATGCCTCTCAAAAACAAGTGCGCAATACCGGCGCGAAAATGAGGCTCTGCCTATGATTAGGGAAAGCCCCTAAAGAATAAGGTGTCTAAAACAGTGCCTGCCGATATTATTTTACCAAAATACCCAGATTAAATGATTCCTCAAGGCTAAATATGTGTAATATATGAATCGATTTAGCCCAGAAAATGTCTACAGTCTTAATAAGCCCTTGTGAAGCCCTTATTTACTGTCTGAATAAAAATGGCTTACCGGATCCCATAGGGAAAATGACAGCTTCCAGCATTACATCGTCTTGTTAGAATGTGTCATACCTCAAGCAGCAAAAGACTGCTCACTGTTCCCCCAACTGAAGTTAATTCCTCTCAACAGTCCTGTGTGGAACAGCCATGGATTTTAGTAACGGTTGCTAAAATCATTTTCCTCTTACAAACAGAAATCTTCATCTCTTTTCTGTTTCAGAGTAAATAGTACATACCAGCACTATTTTAAAATAACAAACTCTTGATTGAATAATAAAAACTACAGTTAAACACTAAAAAACTCTAAGCCATCTCCGTGGAGATGTTGCCTGTACAACGGCAAAGAGAATGACTGGGGTAGGCGGAGCCTAGGAGGGATCATGTGACCAGCTTTGCTGGGCTCTTTGCCATTTCCTGTTGGGGAAGAGAATATCCCACAAGTAAGGATGACGCCGTGGACCGGACACACCTATGTTGGAGAAACTAAAATTATAAGCAGAAGAATCAAACTGAAACAGCTGCCTGAAGTACTTTTCTACCAAAAACTGCTTCTGAAGAAGAAAAAACATCAAAATGGTAGAATTTAGTAAAAGTATGCAAAGAAGACCAAGTTGCTGCTTTGCAAATCTGATCAACAGAAGCTTCATTCTTAAAAACCCAGGAAGTAGAAACTGACCTAGTAGAATGAGCCGTAATCTTTTGAGGCGGGGACTTACCGGACTCCACATAAGCATGATGAATCAAAGACTTTAACCAAGACGCCAAAGAAATGGCAGAAGCCTTCTGACCTTTCCTAGAACCAGAAAAGATAACAAATAGACTAGAAGTCTTTCTGAAATCTTTAGTAGCTTCAACATAATATTTCAAAGCTCTTACTACATCCAAAGAATGTAAAGATCTCTCCAGAGAATTATTGGGATTAGGACACAACGAAGGGACAACAATTTCTCTACTAATGTTGTTAGAATTCACAACTTTAGGTAAAAATTTAAATGAAGTCCGCAACACCGCCTTATCCTGATGAAAAATCAGAAAAGGAGATTAACAAGAAAGAGCAGATAACTCAGAAACTCTTCTAGCAGAAGAGATGGCCAAAAGGAACAAAACTTTCCAAGAAAGTAATTTAATATCCAGAGAATGCATAGGTTCAAACGGAGGAGCCTGTAAGGCCCTCAGAACCAAATTAAGACTCCAAGGAGGAGAGATTGACTTAATGACAGGTTTGATACGAACCAAAGCCTGTACAAAGCAATGAATATCAGGAAGATTAGCGATCTTTCTGTGAAAAAGAACAGAAAGAGCAGAGATTTGTCCTTTCAAAGAACTTGCAGACAAACCCTTATCCAAACCATCCTGAAGAAATTGTAAAATTCTAGGAATTCTAAAAGAATGCCAAGAGAATTTATGTGAAGAACACCAAGAAATGTAAGTCTTCCAAACTCGATAATAAATCTTTCTAGAGACAGATTTACGAGCCTGTAACATAGTATTAATCACTGAGTCAGAGAAACCTCTATGACTAAGAATCAAGCGTTCAATCTCCATACCTTCAAATTTAATGATTTGAGATCCTGATGGAAAAATGGGCCTTGAGATAGAAGGTCTGGTCTTAACGGAAGTGTCCAAGGTTGGAAACTGGCCCTCCGAATGAGATCCACATACCAAAACCTGTGAGGCCATGCTGGAGCCACCAGAATAGTCCTTATAGTCACCATTTTGATGTTGGTATCCTTACATAACGATTCAATATTTTTAGATCCAGAACTGGTCTGAAGGAATTCTCCTTCTTTGGTACAATGAATAGATTTGAGTAAAACCCCAGACCCCGTTCCAAAACTGGAACTGGCATAATTACCCCAGCCAACTCTAGGTCTGAAACACATTTCAGAAATGCCTGAGCCTTCACTGGATTTACTGGAATGCGTGAGAGAAAAAATCTTCTCACAGGCGGCCTTACCTTGAAACCTATTCTGTACCCTTGTGAAACAATGTTCTGAATCCAAAGATTGTGAATCGAATTGATCCAAACATCTTTGAAAAATCGTAACCTGCCCCCTACCAGCTGTGCTGGAATGAGGGCTGCACCTTCATGCGGATTTGGGAGCTGGTTTTGACTTTCTAAAAGGCTTGGATTTATTCCAGACTGGAGAAGGTTTCCAAACGGAAACTGTTCCTTTAGAGGAAGGGTCAGGCTTCTGCTCCTTATTCTGACGAAAGGAACGAAAACGATTAGCAGCCCTATATTTACCTTTAGATTTTTCGTCCTGAGGCAAAAAGGCTCCCTTCCCCCCAGTAACAGTTGAAATGATTGAATCCAACTGAGAACCAAACAATTTATTACCTTGGAAAGAGAGAGAAAGCAAAGTTGACTTAGAAGTCATATCTGCATTCCAAGTTTTAAGCCATAAAGCTCTTCGAGCTAAAATAGCTAAAGACATATACCTGACATCAATTCTAATGATATCAAAAATGGCATCACAAACAAAGTTATTAGCATGTTGAAGAAGTTTAACAATGCTATAAGTATTATGGTCTGATACTTGTTGCGCTAAAGCCTCCAACCAGAAAGTTGAAGCTGCAGCAACATCAGCCAAAGAAATAGCAGGTCTAAGAAGATTACCTGAATATAAATAAGCCTTCCTTAGAAAGGATTCAAGCTTTCTATCTAAAGGATCTTTAAACGAAGTACTATCTGCCGTAGGAATAGTAGTACGTTTAGCAAGAGTAGAGATAGCCCCATCAACTTTGGGGATTTTGTCCCAAAACTCTAATCTATCAGATGGCACAGGGTACAAATTCTTAAACCTTGGAGAAGGAGTAAATGAAGTACCCAGACTATTCCATTCCCTAGAAATTACTTCTGAGATAGTATCAGGGACTGGAAAAACTTCTGGAATAACTACATGAGGTTTATAAACCGAATTTAAACGCTTAGCAGATTTAGTATCAAGAGGACTAGACTCCTCCATATCTAATGCAATCAACACTTCTTTAAGTAAAGAACGAATAAACTCCATTTTAAACAAATATGAAGATTTATCGATATCAATATCTGAGGCAGAATCTTCTGAACCAGATAGATCCTCATCAGAAACAGATAAGTCAGAATGATGGCGGTCACTTAAAAATTCATCTGAAATATGAGAAGTTTTAAAAGACCTTTTACGTTTACTGGAAGGAGGAATAACAGGCAGAGCCTTCCTAATAGAATTAGAAACAAATTCTTTTACATTAACAGGAACATCCTGAACATTAGATGTTGAAGGAACAACAACAGGTAAAGGATTATTACTAATGGAGACACAATCTGCATTGGAAAGTTTATCATGGCAACTAACACAAACTACAGCCGGAGGAACAGTTACCACAAGTTTACAACAAATGCACTTAACTTTGGTAGGACCAGCATCAGGCAGCGTCTTTCCAGTAGTAGATTCTGATCCAGGGTCAGGATGTGACATCTTGCAATATGTAATAGAAAAAACAACATATAAAGCAAAATTATCAAATTCCTTAAATGACAGTTTCAGGAATGGGAAAAAATGCAAAATAACAAGCCTCTAGCAACCAGAAGCAACGAAAAAATGAGACTTAAATAATGTGAGAAAAAAGTGGAACAAAAAAAGACGCCCACATTTTTGGCGCCAAGTATGACGGCCACATTATTGGCGCCAAATACAACGCCCATATTTTTTGGCGCCAAGTATGACGCCACATCCTCTGACGCCGAAACCGACGCCCACATTTTTTGGCGCAAAAAAAGTCTGAATACACATGCGTCAAAAAAAATGACGTAACTAAAAACAACTTCCGGCATCAACTACGGCGCCGGAAATGACAAAAGTTTGCGCCAAAAAAGTTCGCGCCAAGAATGACGCAATAGAATGAAGCATTTTCTGCCCCCGCGAGCCTAACAGCCCGCAGGGAAAAATAGTCAATTTGAAATTTTTCAAGGTAAGAAAAAAATATTTATTCATATGCATTATCCCAAATAATGAAACTGACAGTCTGAATGAAGGAATACTGATTATCCTGAATCATGGCAAATATATGTTTAAAGACATATACAGGGAGTGCAGAATTATTAGGCAAGTTGTATTTTTGAGGATTAATTTTATTATTGAACAACAACCATGTTCTCAATGAACCCAAAAAACTCATTAATATCAAAGCTGAATAGTTTTGGAAGTAGTTTTTAGTTTGTTTTTAGTTATAGCTATTTTAGGGGGATATCTGTGTGTGCAGGTGACTATTACTGTGCATAATTATTAGGCAACTTAACAAAAAACAAATATATACCCATTTCAATTATTTATTTTTACCAGTGAAACCAATATAACATCTCAACATTCACAAATATACATTTCTGACATTCAAAAACAAAACAAAAACAAATCAGTGACCAATATAGCCACCTTTCTTTGCAAGGACACTCAAAAGCCTGCCATCCATGGATTCTGTCAGTGTTTTGATCTGTTCACAATCAACATTGCGTGCAGCAGCAACCACAGCCTCCCAGACACTGTTCAGAGAGGTGTACTGTTTTCCCTCCTTGTAAATCTCACATTTGATGATGGACCACAGGTTCTCAATGGGGTTCAGATCAGGTGAACAAGGAGGCCATGTCATTAGATTTTCTTCTTTTATACCCTTTCTTTCCAGCCACGCTGTGGAGTACTTAGACGGGTGTGATGGAGCATTGTCCTGCATGAAAATCATGTTTTTCTTGAAGGATGCAGACTTCTTCCTGTACCACTGCTTGAAGAAGGTGTCTTCCAGAAACTGGCAGTAGGACTGGGAGTTGAGCTTGACTCCATCCTCAACCCGAAAAGGCCCCACAAGCTCATCTTTGTTGATACCAGCCCAAACCAGTACTCCACCTCCACCTTGCTGGCGTCTGAGTCGGACTGGAGCTTTCTGCCCTTTACCAATCCAGCCACGGGCCCATCCATCTGGCCCATCAAGATTCACTCTCATTTCATCAGTCCATAAAACCTTAGAAAAATCAGTCTTGAGATATTTCTTGGCCCAGTCTTGACGTTTCAGCTTGTGTGTCTTGTTCAGTGGTGGTCGTCTTTCAGCCTTTCTTACCTTGGCCATGTCTCTGATTATTGCACACCTTGTGCTTTTGGGCACTCCAGTGATGTTGCAGCTCTGAAATATGGCCAAACTGGTGGCAAGTGGCATCTTGGCAGCTGCACGCTTGACTTTTCTCAGTTCATGGGCAGTTATTTTGCGCCTTGGTTTTTCCACACGCTTCTTGTGACCCTGTTGACTATTTTGAATGAAACGCTTGATTGTTCGATGATCACGCTTCAGAAGCTTTGCAATTTTAAGAGTGCTGCATCCCTCTGCAAGATATCTCACTATTTTGGACTTTTCTGAGCCTGTCAAGTCCTTCTTTTGACCCATTTTGCCAAAGGAAAGGAAGTTGCCTAATAATTATGCACACCTGATATAGGGTGTTGATGTCATTAGACCACACCCCTTCTCATTACAGAGATGCACATCACCTAATATGCTTAATTGGTAGTAGGCTTTCGAGCCTATACAGCTTGGAGTAAGACAACATGCATAAAGAGGATGATGTGGTCAAAATACTCATTTGCCTAATAATTCTGCACTCCCTGTATTTAGAACTTTACATATAAAGTGCCCAACCATAGCTTAGAGTGTCACAAAAAATAAGACTTACTTACCCCAGGACACTCATCTACATATAGTAGATAGCCAAACCAGTACTGAAACGAGAATCAGTAGAGGTAATGGTATATAAGAGTATATCGTCGATCTGAAAAGGGAGGTAGGAGAAGAAACCTCTACGACTGATAACAGAGAACCTATGAAATAGATCCCCTAGAGGAAGACCATTGTATTCAAATAGGCAATACTCTCCTCACATCCCTCTGACATTCACTGCACTCTGAGAGGAAAACCGGGCTTCAGCCTGCTGCGAAGCGCATATCAACGTAGAATCTAGCACAAACTTACTTCACCACCTCCACGGGAGGCAAAGTTTGTAAAACTGAATTGTGGGTGTGGTGAGGGGAGTATTTATAGGCATTTTGAGGTTTGGGAAACTTTGCCCCTCCTGGTAGGAATGTATATCCCATACGTCACTAGCTCATGGACTCTTGCTAATTACATGAAAGAAACATATATTTAGAACTTTACATATAAAGTGCCAAACCATAGCTTAGAGTGTCACAAATAAAATAAGACTTACTTACCCTTAGACACTCATCTACATATAGTAGACAGCCAAACCAGAACTGAAACGAGAATCAGTAGAGGTAATGGTATATAAGAGTATATCGTCGATCTGAAAAGGGAGGTAGGAGAAGAAAACAGACAACCTATGAAATAGATCCCCTAGAGGAAGACCATGGTATTCAAATAGGCAATACTCTCTTCACATCCCTCTGACATTCACTGCCCTCTGAGAGGAAAACTGGGCTTCGGCCTGCTGCGAAGCGCATATCAACGTAGAAATCTAGCACAAACTTACTTCACCACCTCCATGGGAGGCAAAGTTTGTAAAACTGAATTGTGGGTGTGGTGAGGGGAGTATTTATAGGCATTTTGAGGTTTGGGAAACTTTGCCCCTCCTGGTAGGAATGTATATCCCATACGTCAATAGCTCATGGACTCTTGCTAATTACATGAAAGAAACATATATTTAGAACTTTACATATAAATTGGAGTTCATTGGGAGACCAGTTACCTGTTGAAGATTGGATATTGAAAATAATTCTCTCCCTTACAGTCTCAAATGTTTGTCTGTTATAAGCTGTTACCTGAGAAAAAGTAATAAGGAGGTATATTTAGACCAGAGACATCTGAGAACTAGAAAAGTTCATTATATAATAAATTGTTTGTCCCCTACTGTACCTCAATCACTTGCTTCCCAGGCTCAGTAGGAGATCCATAGAGGTAGGCATGGTGTTTTGGAGAACGTTGAGTGTAACGCAGCCATCGCGGCAAGTCTGGGAATCCCTCCAAGTTTGCACGAAAGGTTATTGGATCAGTGCGGGCATCATCTGAGCGAGTTAAAAGAACCTCATAGGTAAAAATGAACTTTAAAAAATAAAAATAAGGACAGCATGCAAATAGAAGATGCAATGCTAGGATTATTAGGAAATCAAATCAGTATTGGAAGGGAGATAGGGCTTCTCAGAGAAAATTTAAAAAATGATACCATAAAAAGACACGTTACAGAATATAAACAAACATGACTCAAATGTATTAATTATTAATAAAAAAAAATACTGAGAAAAATGTGAGGCAAGGAACTTCCTTACTTTGCTGTTATTAAAAAAAATAACCTTTTTATCATGATTCAGGTAGAGCACCAGGGGTCAAGTCCTACAGAAAAAAGTGTGGGAACTCACCAAAACTTCCACCCCCCAAATTAATATTGTGTTATATATATATATATATATATATATATATATATATATATATATATATATATATATATATATATATATATATATATATGATCTGAGGAAAGGGGCAACCCCGACAACGTTAACTTTTGAATAAAGAATCCTTGTTATTACGGTGCCTTCCCATTGCCTTCCCATTTTTTATATGATTTATTTGAAGTGCACCCCGGATGATGAACATTCAGTAAAGTGTGTGCTGGTACCTCTTTTGCATTGTATAAAAGTATATATATATATATATATATATATATATATATATATATATATATATATATATATATATATATATATGGTGGTAAAGCACTCCAGGTATTATGCTGTAGCACTAAGTCCGTGGTGCCCAGGGTGCACTTCAGCACACAACATATCATTATATTAATACATCAATATATTAAATAAACTTTAATAATGAGGTTATTTATCTATTTTTATTAACCACACAGTTAGCTTAACAATACTGGAATTGTTTTTGATGATTTGGCCTTTGTATTACTAGCCATGTAAATGTACACTTTCTCTTGTGCCTTATAATAGCAGTGTATTGTTAGGTATGCAAACTGTTTTGTATATTATGATAAGTTGCCCTTACTGGTTACGGACTTATGCAAGCGGTTATTCTGTATTGTAATCTTTTCAACCTCAATAAAAAAAAAACTTTAATAAGTGACGTTTCGAGGTTACCCCCGTTTGTGGTATGTTTGTTTGAAAATGGGGGTAACCCCGAAACGTCACTTATTAAAGTTTATTTCTTCATGGACAAGACCCAGTGAGTTCCTTCTCTTTCTGATGATATATATACAGGGAGTGCAGAATTATTAGGCAAGTTGTATTTTTGAGGATTAATTTTATTATTGAACAACAACCATGTTCTCAATGAACCCAAAAAACTCATTAATATCAAAGCTGAATAGTTTTGGAAGTAGTTTTTAGTTTGTTTTTAGTTATAGCTATTTTAGGGGGATAACTGTGTGTGCAGGTGACTATTACTGTGCATAATTATTAGGCAACTTAACAAAAAACAAATATATACCCATTTCAATTATTTATTTTTACCAGTGAAACCAATATAACATCTCAACATTCACAAATATACATTTCTGACATTCAAAAACAAAACAAAAACAAATCAGTGACCAATATAGCCACCTTTCTTTGCAAGGACACTCAAAAGCCTGCCATCCATGGATTCTGTCAGTGTTTTGATCTGTTCACCATCAACATTGCGTGCAGCAGCAACCACAGCCTCCCAGACACTGTTCAGAGAGGTGTACTGTTTTCCCTCCTTGTAAATCTCACATTTGATGATGGACTACAGGTTCTCAATGGGGTTCAGATCAGGTGAACAAGGAGGCCATGTCATTAGATTTTCTTCTTTTATACCCTTTCTTGCCAGCCACGCTGTGGAGTACTTGGACGCGTGTGATGGAGCATTGTCCTGCATGAAAATCATGTTTTTCTTGAAGGATGCAGACTTCTTCCTGTACCACTGCTTGAAGAAGGTGTCTTCCAGAAACTGGCAGTAGGACTGGGAGTTGAGCTTGACTCCATCCTCAACCCGAAAAGGCCCCACAAGCTCATCTTTGATGATACCAGCCCAAACCAGTACTCCACCTCCACCTTGCTGGCATCTGAGTCGGACTGGAGCTCTCTGCCCTTTACCAATCCAGCCACGGGCCCATCAAGACTCACTCTCATTTCATCAGTCCATAAAACCTTAGAAAAATCAGTCTTGAGATATTTCTTGGCCCAGTCTTGACATTTCAGCTTGTGTGTCTTGTTCAGTGGTGGTCGTCTTTCAGCCTTTCTTACCTTGGCCATGTCTCTGAGTATTGCACACCTTGTGCTTTTGGGCACTCCAGTGATGTTGCAGCTCTGAAATATGGCCAAACTGGTGGCAAGTGGCACCTTGGCAGCTGCACGCTTGACTTTTCTCAGTTCATGGGCAGTTATTTTGCGCCTTGGTTTTTCCACACGCTTCTTGCGACCCTGTTGACTATTTTGAATGAAACGCTTGATTGTTCGATGATCACGCTTCAGAAGCTTTGCAATTTTAAGAGTGCTGCATCCCTCTGCAAGATATCTCACTATTTTTAACTTTTCTGAGCCTGTCAAGTCCTTCTTTTGACCCATTTTGCCAAAGGAAAGGAAGTTGCCTAATAATTATGCACACCTGATATAGGGTGTTGATGTCATTAGACCACACCCCTTCTCATTACAGAGATGCACATCACCTAATATGCTTAATTGGTAGTAGGCTTTCGAGCCTATACAGCTTGGAGTAAGACAACATGCATAAAGAGGATGATGTGGTCAAAATACTCATTTGCCTAATAATTCTGCACACAGTGTATATATATATATATATACACATACTGTGAAAAAAATTAACAGACAGGTGCGCTAGATCTCCTTTATATATCTCTCACAAAATTCCCAAATAATATGATGTGTGGGATAGCACAGTTACAAATGTGCACAGTATGGTACCTTCAAACAGTGTATAGTAAAAGGTCCCAGATACAAAATATATATTGTCCTTTATCGTTTTGTCGGATAATTTCTGAGTTACAATTCAAAAAGATTGCTGTGTTGTGTGCTGCTCCTCTATAACGGTCCCATCACAGACTCACTATAGTACATATAGTACACAGTCGCAGAGCCGGAGACCCGATTGGCTAAGAGCGGTCAAGAGGAGGCAGGCCCTATACACGTCAGACGCCAGAACTGAACAAGCGACATAGTTGTGTACAACTTACGTGAACAACATCCACGATACTTCTGTAAGTAGTACTCTTCATTAGTGGCTATTGGAAGCTATCTTACTTATCCTCTGCACTTAGATGCGTGTCCTGCGCTCCTCTCTTTTCTCTTTTTGTATACACATACTGAATTTATATGTATATAATCTACAGTATATACTATGGTTAATGAAAGCAAATTAAATCCAATGAAGGGTTAAATAGTTGCCTGAGAATCCTTCTCTGTCACAGAGTCTCACCCACTTAAGGTGTAATAGTCCTATTTCCGCTGAGAGGAGCTAAATAACCCCAGAGTAAGCCACACAGAAATGTAAGCACTATGTGTTGCACACATTGCAGGGTGATCACACAGCAGGACCGCTGACAGGCTTGGATTTAGTGTGTTGTAGGAAGTGTTACTGCCCATTACTAGAGGATCTCACTATCCCTGTCACGCTCAGCTGCTGGGAAGCTCTGCAGTCCTCTCTGTGTGCTTGATTGACAGGTGTCTGAGCCACCCCTTCCTGATGATGTCACAACCAGGCTTTTTATTCTAGCTTCCTGTTTCTCCAGTGTCCGTTTGTTTGTTAACTTTGAGGCTTCTGTTAGGATTTCGCTGAGGAATCTCTCTAACTGCTGCTTTTCTGTTGCCAATCTCTTCAAGGACTTACTATGCTGGATTAACCTTCAACCTCCTGAATACCTGTCTCCAAACAATTCAAGTACTGTTTGTTTTGTGAAACTTTCAAACTTCCTGTTTACCTGCTGCAAACCCTGCATATTCAGACTACTCTGTGTAGTGCAAACTATTCAAATACTGTTATTTCTGTGAATCCTTCAATCTGCATGTTTACCTGTTTCCAAACTCTGCAAATACTATTATTCAGTGTAAACCTTCAAACTGCTGGATATCTTGTTGCCAATCTCCACAAGTACTGATTATCTGTGTTAACCTTCAAACTACCAGCTTACCTGTTGCTATCACTGCAAGTTCTGACAACACAGTGTTAACCTTCAAACTACCTGATTACATGTTATTAATTCTGCAAGTTCTGACTACACAGTGTTTACCCTCAAACTGCCTGATTACCTGTTGCATACTCTGCAAAGACTGTCTACACAGTGTTAACTCTCAAACTGCCTGATTACCTGTTGCATACTCTGCAAAGACTGTCTACACAGTGTTAACTCTCAAACTGCCTGATTACCTGTTGCATACTCTGCAAAGACTGTCTACTCAGTGTTAACCCTCAAACTGCCTGATTACCTGTTGCATATTCTGCAAAGACTGTCTACACAGTGTTAACCTTCAGACTGCCTGATAACAAATGACCTACTCCTGCATTATTAAAGGGACAGTAAAGTAAAAACTAAACTTTCATGATTAAGATAGGGCATGCAATTTTAAACAACTTTCCAATTTACTATCAAATTTGCTTTGTTCCCTTGGTGGTATTTTTGAAAAACTAAACCTAGCTAGGCTCAAACTGATTTCTAAACAGTTGAAAACCGCCTCCTAGCTCAGAGCATTTTGAAAGTTTTTCACAGTTAGACTGTGCTAGTTCACATGTGTCATATAGATAACATTGTGCTCACTCCCGTGAAGTTATTTGGGAGTCTTCACTGATTGACTACACTGCATGTCTGTCAAAGGCACTTAGATAAGGAGGCTGTCTGCAAAGGCTTAGATACAAGGTAATCTCAGAGGTAAAAAGCATATTAATATAACTGTGTTGGTTATGCAAAAACGGGGAATGGGTAATAAAGGGATTATCTATCTTTTTAAATAAGAAAATTTTTGGTGTAGACTGTCCCTTTAACTGTTTCCTGTTTTACCCTTCTTCTGTCTGAGTATAAGTGACTATCCCTGCTCTCCTGATTCTGTGGAAGGCATTTCCTGAAACCAGTTCCTTATTCAGAAGTCTATCTGGCTGATATCATGAATTACTTTGGCACAGGCTAACCCTGCTCCATATCGTGAGTACTTTGTTTTTTGGTGGTTGTCGTGGGGCCACGTCCTGGATTAAACTCAGAGTGCAAGGGTGTTGTTTAAGTTCGCCCTTGCATTTGGGTCTACTTCTGGATATTTCCTAACCTGACAATCCCTCTAACCATACTGTGCTCCAGCTCCTCCCACCAGCAGCAGCAGTGTTTACTGAAGTGTTTCTGTTTTCTGTTCAGAGGGAACTTAGTTCCTCCTGCAAAAACAGTGCAGGAACTCCGTTGCCATGCGTTCCTGCTCGGCTTGACCCCTGTAGAGCACACAATTTTAAAAAAACTTTCCAATTCACATCCTTTGAAGGGATAGGAAAGTCAAAATTAAACTTTGCATGATTCAGATAGAGAAGGTAATTTTAAGACACATTTAATTTCACTTTTATTTTCAAATGTGCTTAGTTCTCTTGGTATCTCTTGTTGAAAATGAATACGCACATATCCTACACTAGTGGGAGCTAGTTGCTGATTAGTGCCTGCACAAATTTGTCTCATGTGATTGGCTAACTAGATATGTTCTGCTAGCTGCCAGTAGTGCAATGCTGTTCCTTCAGCAAATGATAACAAGATAATGAAGCAAATTTGATAATAGAAGTAAATTGAAAAGTTGTTTAAAAATGTATGTTCTATCCAAATAATGGAAGAATTATTTCTCCAACATTGGTGTGTCCGGTCCACGGCGTCATCTTTACTTGTGGGATATTCTCTTCCCCAACAGGAAATGGCAAAGAGTCCCAGCAAAGCTGGCCACATAGTCCCTCCTAGGCTCCGCCCACCCCAGTCATTCTCTTTGCCGTTGCACAGGCAACATCTCCACGGAGATGGTTAAGAGTTTTTTGGTGTTTTAATGTAGTTTTTATTCTTCTATCAAGTGTTTGTTATTTTAAAATAGTGCTGGTATGTACTATTTACTCTGAAACAGAAAAGGATGAAGATTTCTGTTTGTAAGAGGAAGATGATTTTAGCAGACAGTAACTAAAATCGATTGCTGTTTCCACATAGGACTGTTGAGATGAAGTAACTTCAGTTGGGGGAAACAGTTAGCAGACTTTTCTGCTTAAGGTATGACTAGCCATATTTCTAACAAGACTGTGTAATGCTGGAAGGCTGTCATTTCCCCTCATGGGGACCGGTAAGCCATTTTCTTTGTCAAACATACAGAATAAAGGGCTTAATAAGGGCTAAAAAACTGGCAGACATTTTTATGGGCTAAATCGATTGCTTTATTTGGGCATATTATTCAGATTTAGGCTATCAATTGGCATTTATAATCTTGGGGAACGTTTATAAAACGGCAGGCACTGTGTTGGACACCTTTTTCAGTCAGGGGGCCTTTCTAGTTATAGACTGAGCCTCATTTTCGCGCCATTACTGCGCAGTTGTTTTTGGAGAGCAGGGCATGCAGATGCATGTGTGAGGATCTAAGAATCACTAAAAAAGCTTCTAGAAGGCTTCATTTGGTATCGTATTCCCCTCTGGGCTTGGTTGGGTCTCAGCAAAGACTATAGCTGGGACTGTATAGGGGTTAAATTTTAAAACGGCTCCGGTTCCGTTATTTTAAGGGTTAAAGCTCTGAAATTTGGTGTGCAATACTTTTAATGCTTTAAGACACTGTGGTGAAATTTGGTAATTTTTGAACAATTCCTTCATACTTTTTCACATATTCAGTAATAAAGTGTTTTCTGTTTGAAATTTAAAGAGACAGTAACGGTTTTATTTTAAAACGTTTTTTGTGCTTTGTTGACAAGTTAAAGCCTGTTTAACATGTCTGTACCTTCAGATAAGCTATGTTCTATATGTATGAAAGCCAATGTGTCTCCCCATTTAAATTTATGTGATAATTGTGCCATAGCGTCCAAACAAAGTAAGGACAGTACTGCCACAGATAATGATATTGCCCAAGATGATTCCTCAGATGAGGGGAGTAAACATAATACTACATCATCTCCTACTGTGTCTACACCAGTTTTGCCCACGCAGGAGGCCCCTAGTACATCTAGTGCGCCAATACTTATTACCATGCAACAATTAACGGCTGTAATGGATAACTCCATAGCAAATCTTTTATCCAAAATGCCTACTTATCAGAGAAAGTGCGATTGCTCTGTTTTAAACACTGAAGAGCAAGAGGGCGCTGATGATAATTGTTCTGTCATACCCTCACACCAATCTGAAGGGGCAATGAGGGAGGTTTTGTCTGATGGAGAAATCTCAGATTCAGGAAAAATTTCTCATCAAGCTGAACCTGATGTTGTGACATTTAAATTTAAATTAGAACATCTCCGCGCACTGCTTAAGGAGGTGTTATCTACTCTGGATGATTGTGACAACTTGGTCATTCCAGAAAAATTATGCAAGATGGACAAGTTCCTAGAGGTTCCGGTGCCCCCCGACGCTTTTCCTATACCCAAGCGGGTGGCGGACATAGTAACTAAGGAGTGGGAAAAGCCCGGCATACCTTTTGTTCCCCCCCCTATATTTAAGAAATTATTTCCTATGGTCCACCCCAGAAAGGACTTATGGCAGACAGTCCCCAAGGTCGAGGGGGCAGTTTCTACTCTAAACAAACGCACTACTATTCCTATTGAAGATAGTTGTGCTTTCAAAGATCCTATGGATAAAAAATTAGAAGGTTTGCTTAAAAAGATTTTTGTACAGCAAGGCTACCTTCTACAACCAATTTCATGCATTGTTCCTGTCACTACGGCAGCGTGGTTCTGGTTCGAGGAACTAGAAAAGTCGCTCAGTAGAGAAACTCCATATGAGGAGGTTATGGACAGAGTTAACGCACTTAAATTGGCTAACTCTTTTATTTTAGATGCCGCTTTGCAATTAGCTAGACTAGCGGCGAAAAACTCAGGGTTTGCTATCGTGGCGCGCAGAGCGCTTTGGCTAAAGTCTTGGTCAGCGGATGTGTCATCCAAGACAAAATTGCTTTGGGCCAGAATTGAAAGAGATTATTTCAGACATCACTGGGGGAAAGGGCCACACCCTTCCACAGGATAGGTCTTTTAAGGCTAAAAATAAGCCTAATTTTCGTCCTTTTCGCAGAAACGGACCAGCCTCTAATTCTGCATCCTCTAAGCAAGAGGGTAATACCTCACAACCCAAACCAGCCTGGAAACCAATGCAAGGCTGGAACAAGGGTAAGCAGGCCAAGAAACCTGCCACTGCTAACAAAACAGCATGAAGGAGTAGCCCCCGATCCGGGACCGGATCTAGTGGGGGGCAGACTCTCTCTCTTTGCTCAGGCTTGGGCAAGAGATGTTCAGGATCCTTGGGCGCTAGAAATAGTTTCTCAAGGTTATCTCCTGGAATTCAAGGAACTACCCCCAAGGGGAAGGTTCCACAGGTCTCACTTATCATCAAACCAAATAAAGAGACAGGCATTCTTACATTGTGTAGAAGACCTGTTAAAAATGGGAGTGATACACCCAGTTCCAATAAAGGAACAGGGAATGGGATTTTATTCCAATCTGTTCGTAGTTCCCAAAAAGGAGGGAACGTTCAGACCAATTTTGGATTTGAAGATCCTAAACAAATTTCTCAGGGTACCATCGTTCAAAATGGAAACTATTCAAACGATTCTACCCACCATCCAGGAAAGTCAATTTATGACTACCGTGGATCTAAAGGATGCGTACCTACACATTCCTATCCACAAGGAACATCATCAGTTCCTAAGGTTCGCTTTTCTGGACAAGCATTACCAGTTTGTGGCCCTCCCATTCGGGTTGGCCACTGCTCCAAGGATTTTCACAAAGGTGCTAGGGTCCCTTCTAGCGGTTCTAAGACCAAGGGGCATTGCAGTAGTACCTTACTTGGACGACATTCTAATACAAGCGTCGTCTCTGTCAAAAGCAAAGGCTCATACGGAGATCGTTCTAGCCTTTCTCAGATCTCACGGATGGAAGGTGAACAAAGAAAAAAGTTCTCTGTCCCCGTCAACAAGAGTTCCCTTCTTGGGAACAATAATAGATTCCTTAGAAATGAGGATTTTTCTGACAGAGGTCAGAAAATCAAAACTTCTAAGCTCTTGTCAAATGCTTCATTCTGTTCCTCGTCCTTCCATAGCGCAGTGCATGGAAGTAGTAGGATTGATGGTTGCAACAATGGACATAGTTCCTTTTGCACGAATTCATCTAAGACCATTACAACTGTGCATGCTCAAACAGTGGAATGGGGATTATACAGACTTGTCTCCAATGATTCAAGTAGATCAAAAGACCAGAGATTCACTCAGTTGGTGGCTGACCCTGGACAATCTA
The DNA here is from genome assembly GCF_027579735.1 of Bombina bombina. NCBI lineage: Eukaryota > Metazoa > Chordata > Amphibia > Anura > Bombinatoridae > Bombina > Bombina bombina. The sequence goes on along the minus strand of NC_069499.1, from coordinate 1,195,137,029 downwards.
TCCCAGGGAATGAGCTTCCGCAGACCAGAGTGGGTCATTGTCACGACCGACGCCAGTCTGGTGGGCTGGGGCGCAGTCTGGGAATCCCTGAAAGCTCAGGGACTATGGTCTCGGGAAGAGTCTCTTCTCCCGATAAACATTCTGGAACTGAGAGCGATATTCAATGCTCTCAGAGCTTGGCCTCAACTAGCAAAGGCCAAATTCATAAGGTTTCAATCAGACAACATGACGACTGTTGCATATATCAATCATCAGGGGGGAACAAAGAGTTCCCTGGCGATGAAAGAAGTGACCAAAATAATTCAATGGGCGGAGGATCACTCCTGCCACTTGTCAGCGATCCACATCCCAGGAGTGGAAAATTGGGAAGCGGATTTTCTGAGTCGTCAGACATTCCATCCGGGGGAGTGGGAACTCCATCCGGAAATCTTTGCCCAAATAATTCAATTATGGGGCATTCCAGACATGGATCTGATGGCGTCTCGTCAGAACTTCAAGGTCCCTTGCTACGGGTCCAGATCCAGGGATCCCAAGGCGACTCTAGTAGATGCACTAGTAGCACCTTGGACCTTCAACCTAGCTTATGTATTTCCACCGTTTCCTCTCATTCCCAGGCTAGTAGCCAGGATCAATCAGGAGAGGGCCTCGGTGATCTTGATAGCTCCTGCGTGGCCACGCAGGACTTGGTATGCAGACCTGGTGAATATGTCATCGGCTCCACCATGGAAGCTACCTTTGAGACAGGACCTTCTTGTTCAGGGTCCATTCGAACATCCAAATCTGGTCTCCCTCCAACTGACGGCTTGGAGATTGAACGCTTGATCTTATCAAAGCGTGGGTTTTCAGATTCTGTTATAGATACTCTGGTTCAGGCCAGAAAACCTGTAACTAGAAAAATTTACCATAAGTTATGGAAAAAATATATCTGTTGGTGTGAATCCAAAGGATTTCCATGGAATAAGATAAAAATTCCTAAGATTCTCTCCTTTCTGTAAGAAGGTTTGGAGAAAGGATTATCTGCAAGTTCTCTAAAGGGACAGATCTCTGCTTTATCTGTCTTACTACACAAAAGACTGGCAGCTGTGCCAGATGTTCAAGCATTTGTTCAGGCTTTGGTTCGGATTAAGCCTGTTTACAGACCTTTGACTCCTCCATGGAGTCTAAATCTAGTTCTTTCAGTTCTTCAAGGGGTTCCGTTTGAACCTTTACATTCCATAGATATTAAGTTACTATCTTGGAAAGTTTTGTTTTTGGTTGCAATTTCTTCTGCTAGAAGAGTTTCAGAGTTATCTGCTCTGCAGTGTTCTCCGCCCTATCTGGTGTTCCATGCAGATAAGGTGGTTTTGCGTACTAAGCCTGGTTTTCTTCCTAAAGTTGTTTCTAACAAAAATATTAACCAGGAGATAGTTGTACCTTCTTTGTCTCCGAATCCAGTTTCAAAGAAGGAACGTTTGTTACACAATTTGGACGTTGTCCGTGCTCTAAAGTTCTATTTAGAGGCTACTAAAGATTTCAGACAAACATCCTCCTTGTTCGTCGTTTATTCTGGTAAAAGGAGAGGTCAAAAAGCGACTTCTACCTCTCTTTCCTTTTGGCTTAAAAGCATTATCCGATTGGCTTACGAGACTGCCGGACGGCAGCCTCCTGAAAGAATTACAGCTCACTCCACTAGAGCTGTGGCTTCCACATGGGCCTTCTTGAACGAGGCTTCCGTTGACCAGATATGTAAGGCAGCGACTTGGTCTTCACTGCACACTTTTGCTAAATTTTACAAATTTGATACTTTTGCTTCTTCGGAGGCTATTTTTGGGAGAAAGGTTTTGCAAGCTGTGGTGCCTTCCGTTTAGGTAACCTGATTTGCTCCCTCCCTTCATCCGTGTCCTAAAGCTTTGGTATTGGTTCCCACAAGTAAGGATGACGCCATGGACCGGACACACCAATGTTGGAGAAAACAGAATTTATGCTTACCTGATAAATTACTTTCTCCAACGGTGTGTCCGGTCCACGGCCCGCCCTGGTTTTTTAATCAGGTCTGATGAATTATTTTCTCTAACTACAGTCACCACGGTACCATATGGTTTCTCCTATATATATTTCCTCCTGTCCGTCGGTCGAATGACTGGGGTGGGCGGAGCCTAGGAGGGACTATGTGGCCAGCTTTGCTGGGACTCTTTGCCATTTCCTGTTGGGGAAGAGAATATCCCACAAGTAAGGATGACGCCGTGGACCGGACACACCGTTGGAGAATGTAATTTATCAGGTAAGCATAAATTCTGTTTTTTGGTTTTCTGCCCCTTTAACTAAATATGCACAATCTTTCTATATGCACAATTCCAGCTCCCATTTAGCATGTGCAAGATTCTTAGAATATACCTATATGTATTGTACGATTGGCTAATGGGTGTCACATGATGCAGTGGGAAGGTAAATAGTTTTTAGTGGCCCTTTAAATTAGCTAGTACATAATAAATGAATGGAGAGATAGGTGACACCTATAATTACCCTGCTTGGTTATTATTTTGATTCATGCTATTGTAGGCCTCTTAAATTTTTATTTAAGTTATTTTGATATTATTAAAGGGAATGTCAATTTTGATGCTAAAGTGCCCGGTTTTTAAAAATTTGATTAAAAACAGGGGCACTTTAATTAATAAAAATTTACTTTTCACTCCTGTTGAGAAAAAAAAACTTACCTTTTAATCTTCACAGCATCTCCAGCTTCCTCCGGTCGTTGCAAGCTATTTCTGACATCAGAAATGATGGATAGGTCATCCTCCAATCACGGCTTCCCCCCGGGGAATCAGTGTCTGATTCAATGCCGTGATTGGAGGAAGCCGGATTCCTCATTTTAGACCCAAGAAGAGGCTTTGCGATGGGTGGAGGAAGCTGGAACGTCTGTGAAGATTAAAAGGTAAGTTTTTTTTCACAACAGGAGTGAAATGTAAATGTTGATGAATTAAAGTGCCCCTGTTTTTAATCAAATTTTTAAAAACCGGTCACTTTAGAATCTAAATTGACATTCACTTTAAGTTGAGAGGTAATTAATAAAAGTTATGTTTTAGCTCAGCACTTGTGTGTAGATTAAATATTTGTTTTTAAGTTTCTCTAGAAGAATACTACTTCCTTTTTATTTTTGAAGCCTTGCATGGCCAGGATTAATAGGGGAAGTATTTGTAGACAGAATGGTAAATTAATGTAGAGTGCCCATAGTTAAGTGTTCCTCATTTAACACAGAGACAAATATTATTGTGCTAAAATGCCCTTTTTAATGTAGTGGTGAATAAGTTACTTGCACAAACATTTTTAGATTTCTCTTAACAAAAGCACATACTGCTGGCTGACATGGAAATGAGAAATGACCGAATAATGTAGTGATTTACTGGTCAGCACTGATCTAATTTTCTGGGCCTACCTGAACTATAAAAAGGGAAACAAATACTTAGTTTATTTCATATTTATTGGAAGCTTATTGATTATAAATACATTTTTTTTTAACTGTTGAATTTGTTGTCTGTTCCAGCCCTCTCTTACTGGATTCTTGTCCACTGCAACTAATACAATCAAAGATCAATGGTATATTCCCAGGTTGGCCAGTCGTCATGGCAATACTCCCATAATTGTCCTTCTCTCTCCCATTTAATGATTATAAATACATTTTTTTTAACTGTTGAATTTGTTGTCTGTTCCAGCCCTCTCTAACTGGATTCTTGTCCATTGTACATAATACAATCAAAGATCAATGGTATATTCCCAGGTTGGCCAGTCGTCATGGCAATACTCCCATAATTGTCTTTCTTTCGCCCATTTAAACTGTATTATTTATTTTCCCCTTCCTTTTACCCCTTTCAAAAACAAATACATCATGAAAAAGGTGTTCATTTGATCATTTAAATTACTGTTGAATATATTTAATGGCTATTTATATATTATTATTGATCCTTATGTGGCTGAAGTTTTCAAGTCTGTTTTTCATTAATTATATTGAATATGCTAACCTTATTAATAAGTGACAAGCTGCAGATTTTTTGGTATACATTGTAAATAATTAAACACATTATTGCTCATTTTGAGAGATCAGTGGGATGCATGTCCTCTGAGTAGCCTTTACTTTGTTTTATGGTACATTTTAATTTAACTAGGATATGTATAATTATATATTATTATAATAATGATTTATTTCTAAAGAAATTATGATATTAATAGGCAAAATCATGCTCAGGAGACACAGGCATTGCAGCTTTTAAGAAAGATATTGGCAGTAATTGGCAGCTAGGTGATTTACCCTTGGACAGTGCTGCGGAATCTGTTGACACTTTATAAATCAAGAATAATAATAAAAATAATAGGTGATACTCCAAATGTTTAAAAGAGCACAGCAAACACCAATACCAACAACAAGAGCCACTGCTACAGCTCTTTATAAGTATATAAAAAATAGAAAGTATTGCTGCACATTCTCAAACAATGATTAAAAAGACCTTTAATTCATTCTTCTGGGTACATGCAGATACAGACATTTCATGCTAAACACTCTCAATCATGTCTAACAAACAATGCTTTCATTTGTGGTTTTAAAAAACAAACAAAAAAACTCACATTACAATGTATTATGGCCTAGGGGTGTCCATTCAAATACAATAAACAACATTAAAGGGCCATTGTAGTAAAAAAAATGATATGCTCTAATCTGTTAAAGCATGTCATTTTCTGACTATCGACCCTGCTCTACTGTGCATTTAACCCTCGCAAAGGGGTAAACACACAGTAGAAGTTCAGCACAACTCAGATGTGTAACTAGCGCAGTGGGTTTTAGGTAACCCACCAGCAGTGCACTGCAGGTCCTGAGTGGAACTATTATTGTGTGGTTAACCTCTTTGTGGGGGTTAAAAACACAGTAGAACAGTGTCGATAGTCAGAAAAGTACATGCTCTAAAGAATTATAATTGCTTTACTATAATGGCCTTTAACCCCTTAAGGGCAGTACATCGCTGGTCTTTCTATGGGGTTTGCGTTACTAATAACACGGTCTCACCTTTCTGGTGACCAGATAGTATGTTGTGGTCGTTAAGAGTTTAAACATCCAAAAACTATACATTAGCTCCACCTAGTGGATACAATCAAAGATGTATTAAGAATTAACATTATGACCAATACAGATAAATGACAATCACTAAATAGAGCATAGACCAGTGGAATTCTTTATTCATACCATAGGTGGTTAGGGATTGTAACTCATAAATCTGTGATTCTTCCCTCTGCTTTCATATTGCCTCCTCAACCAGGGTCTGACGTTCTACAGCTCTCCGCTCAGATGAGATGAAAGTTTCACTCCAGCACTGTGAGATCCCATTTACAAGGTTCTAAAAAGGAAGATTTGGCTATCCCTCTCCAAGGGACATTCCCTGCATTTCTGGATGTGAATCTCTAATTTACTTCTATTATCTAATTAGCTTCATTCTTATGGTAGCCTTTGTTTGAAAGCATACCTTTGTAGGCTATGGAGCAGCAATACCCTTGTTATTAATATTATTCTTACCTATTTACGTAGTGTACCCACAAAGGGCCAGATTCCGAGTGCAGCATAAACGTTTGTGTGCAAGCGATATAGTTTTTTCGCGATTGTTTACGCACAGGTTAAATTGCACTGTTATTAAAAGTTGAAAGTAAACATGATCGCTTGAGCGCAATTGCAATTTACGATAGAATGATTACCGCGTCCTCAGAGCTGTGGTTAACTGTTTCGCAAAACAAAAAAGTGTTACAAAACACATCAAAAATACATTACAAAGTATAGTTACACTCATAATAACACCATCTAATAAAAATTATTTAAAAAAAAAATTGCACACAAAAAGTTATAAGGGCTCAAAGATATGAGGTCTCAGGTGTTAGAAAAAAAAAGGCTGGCAAAGGGCTTTACCATAGACATACATATAAATGTCTAAATGTATATGTATGTGTATGTGTGTGTGTACATATGTATTCATATGTGTATATATGTATTTACAGACATATATAAATTATACACATATCTATACTATAATCGCGTTTGTAACGCGTCTGTTGCCATCGTCAGTTGCACGCGCAGTCAAAAGAATGTAGGCTGCGCGCACAGCCAAACTAAGCATTTAACCATAAAACCTAACCGCCCACATGAAATATTAACAAAAAACCTAACCTCCGAAAACAAAGTATTAACAAAAAAAACTAACCACCCGCACGAAGTATTAACAAAAATAACCTAACCGCCCACACGAAGTAGTAACAAAAAAAACCTAACCACCCAGATGAAGTATTAAAAAAAAAAAACTTAACCACCCACACAAAGTATTAACAAAAAACCTAACCGCCCGCACAAAGTATTAACAAAAAAACCTAACCACCCGCACAAAGTATTAACCAACAAGAACCTAACCCTTAAACCACCAAACCCCCAAAACACAAACTACCTAACCCTTAAACCGCCGAACCCCACAACACAAACTACCTAATTACACTATTAACCCCTAAACCGCAAAATCCTCCACAACGCCAACTACCTAATTACAATATTAACCCCTAAACCACCAAACTCCACAATGCCAACTACCTAATTACAATATTAACCACTAAACTGCCAACCCCCCACAACGCAAAAAAATTAATCTAATCACTAAGCCCCCTAACCTAAAACCCCATAAATTAACCCCAATTATATAAAAAAAAGCTTACAAGATTTAAGATTAAATTAAAAAAAATAATATTAAAACATTTTTTAAAAAATCTAACATTACTAAAAAACCTACTAAAATTACAAAAAATAAAAAATTCTAAAATTACAGAAAAAAATAAACGTAATTATCCAAAATAATTTTTTTTAAACCTAAGCTAATACCCAAAATAAAAAAAGCCCTAATCTAAAACTACCAATATCCCTTAAAATGGCTTTTTGTAGGGCATTGCCCTAAGTTAAACAGCTCTTTTACCTAAAAAAAATTACCAAGTACCCCCTAACAATTAAACCCCCCAAAATAAAAAACTAAGTCTAAAAAACCTAAACCACCCATTGCCCATAAAGGGGCATTTGTATGATCATTACCCTTAAAAGGGCAATCAGCTCTTTTGCTGACAATTAAAATAAAAAAGCCCTAATCTAAACTACCCCCACTAACACTAAACTGCCAATAGCCCTTAAAAGGGCCTTTTTTAGGGCATTGCCCTAAAGCGATCAGCTCCTTTAACCTAAATAAAGTACTAATTACCCCCTAAAAGTAAACCCCCCAACCAACACAACCCTCCAAAATAAAAAAAACCTAAGTCTAAAAAAACCTAAGCTACCCATTGCCCCTAAAGGGGCATTGCCCTTAAAAGGGCAATCAGCTCTTTTGCTGCCCATTAAAAAAAAAATCCCTAATCTAAAAAAAAAAAAATCCCCCCAAAAAATAAAAGAAAACCATCATTCAGCGTGGGGACATCTTCTATCTTCATGCGGAGCGAAGGTGGCGTGGAACGTAGTTGACCGCGGAGCTGGACCAGTGATCGTGGAGCAGGACTGGCGGCTGCAGAGCAGGACCGGCTTGGAGGTTCCTCTTCATTCGGTCGCCGCCGCCCACTGAAGATTGAATGCAAGATACCCCATTTATATTGGGGTACCTTGCATTCCTATTGGCTGAAATTTTGAAATCAGCCAATAGGATGAGAGCTACTGAAATCCTATTGGCTGATTTGAACAGCCAATAGGATTTAAGTAGCTCTCATCCTATTGGCTGATTTAAAAATTTCAACCAATAGGAATGCAAGGTACTTAAATGGGGTACCTTGCATTCAATATTCAGTATGCGGCGGTGACCACATGAAGAAGATCCTCCACGCCGGTCCTGCTCCGCGACCGCCGGTCCTGCTCCGCGATGACCAATCCAGCTCCATGGTTAACTCTGCGCCACCTTCGCTTCAGATGAAGATAGAAGATGTCTCACCGGACTTCAGGAACTGTGAGTACCTATTTCGGGGTTAAACTTAGGTTTTTTTTTATTTTTTGGGGTGTTTTTTTTTTTTAGAATAGGGATTGTTTTATTTTTTTAATGGGCAGCAATGTCCATACAAATGCCCCTAAGTCAACCAGAATTTAATAGTTCACCTGGTTAAATAAAAAGAATGATGAATTTAAATAAATACAAATTGCTAAATATTTACAACGAAAAAGAGAAGAAAACCACTCCATAAGTTATCTGGATGTATCAATGATATATTTGTTTGCTCTTTTTTGGTCTTGGCACTGATGTATTGGCTAGTCATCAGTATAGGCAAGCCCGGACCTTTTTCACAATAATTGTAAGCTGATGTCTACTGAGAGATAGTTGGTTTAGCCGATTGTATTTCCCACACTTGTGGGTGTCATCTAAACATAGTCAGTAGTTTATTACTCAGTGGACACGTTACAATGGGCCTCTGATATTGTGTGAATCTGTATTAATTTTGGAAGCCTCGATCTTGCGTTTTCGCTATATGATTACCAACTGATACATTGTTACGTATTTTTAACCAGATACTCCAACAGTGATACTTTGTTTTTAAATGATTTTATACCCATCACTCACAGGATGTCTATTTTTATGAATTAATGATGTTAAAAGTTGTTTTCTTTATTTTTGGTCCCACTTAACGGATTTTCTAATGTGCTTAAGTGTGTGCCCACAAAGTGGTTTTCTTCTCTTTTGTCTTGGTAATACTAACTACTGATCACTAGGGCTCCCCTGCACTCTCCTGAGAGTGGATGGGTTATTTTTGGATAATGATATAAATGCAATAGTTCTATACCTTCTTTATTGATTTAAAAATGATAAATATATCAGCATTAGTATTTTAAGGAAGCTAATTTCTTACTTCACCAAAATGAAACTAGTTCTCCCAGTGTAAGTAGAAGTCAGACTGTCAGGTCGTAAGTCTGTCCGAATAGGCTAAGCAAGCCTCAGCAAATATAATCCAAAAATTATAATCCAAATAGTATCAGACCTCTGTGATAATTAGGAAATCACCAACACCACAGGGGAGGAACTGTTAGCGGTGCAGCCGGAGCCACTGCACCAGGGCCCAAGGCTGGGGCCCACTTAGGCAGAGTCATTAAAAAAAAAAAGTGGGGTTTTTTTTAGTTGTTTTTTTTTTTAACACTTAGCCGGAGTGACTAAAACAGAATTTATGCTTACCTGATAAATTACTTTCTCCAACGGTGTGTCCGGTCCACGGCGTCATCCTTACTTGTGGGAAATATCTCTTCCCCAACAGGAAATGGCAGAGAGTCCCAGCAAAGCTGGCCATATAGTCCCTCCTAGGCTCCGCCCACCCCAGTCATTTGACCGACAGACAGGAGGAAAAATATAGGAGAAACCATATGGTACCGTGGTGACTGTAGTTAGAGAAAATAATTCATCAGCCCTGATTAAAAAACCAGGGCGGGCCGTGGACCGGACACACCGTTGGAGAAAGTAATTTATCAGGTAAGCATAAATTCTGTTTTCTCCAACATTGGTGTGTCTGGTCCACGGCGTCATCCTTACTTGTGGGAACCAATACCAAAGCTTTAGGACACGGATGAAGGGAGGGAGCAAATCAGGTTACCTAAACGGAAGGCACCACGACTTGCAAAACCTTTCTCCCAAAAATAGCCTCCGAAGAAGCAAAAGTATCAAATTTGTAAAATTTGGCAAAAATGTGCAGTGAAGACCAAGTCGCTGCCTTACATATCTGATCAACAGAAGCCTCGTTCTTGAAGGCCCATGTGGAAGCCACAGCCCTAGTGGAGTGAGCTGTGATCCTTTCAGGAGGCTGCCGTCCGGCAGTCTCGTAAGCCAATCGGATGATGCTTTTAAGCCAAAAGGAAAGAGAGGTAGAAGTCGCTTTTTGACCTCTCCTTTTACCAGAATAGACGACAAACAGAGAAGATGTTTATCTGAAATATTTTGTAGCTTCTAAATAGAATTTTAGAGCACGGACTACGTCCAAATTGTGTAACAAACGTTCCTTCTTTGAAACTGGATTCGGACACAAAGAAGGTACAACTATCTCCTGGTTAATATTTTTGTTAGAAACAACTTTTGGAAGAAAACCAGACTTAGTACGCAAAACCACCTTATCTGCATGGAACACCAGATAGGGCGGAGAACACTGCAGAGCAGATAACTCTGAAACTCTTCTAGCAGAAGAAATAGCAACCAAAAACAAAACTTTCCAAGATAACAACTTAATATCTATGGAATGTAGAAGTTCAAACGGAACCCATTGAAGAACTGAAAGAACTAAATTTAAACTCCAGGGAGGAGTCAAAGGTCTGTAAACAGGCTTGATCTTAACCAGAGCCTGAACAAATGCTTGAACATCTGGCATAGTTGCCAGTCGTTTGTGTAGTAAGACAGATAAAGCAGAAATCTGTCCCTTTAGAGAACTCGCAGATAATCCTTTATCCAAACCTTCTTGCAGAAAGGAAAGAATCTTAGGAATTTTTATCTTATTCCAAAGTAATCCCTTGGATTCACACCAGCAGATATATCTTTTCCATATTTTATGATAAATCTTTCTAGTTACCGGTTTTCTGGCCTGAACCAGAGTATCAATCACAGAATCTGAAAACCCACGCTTTGATAGAATCAAGCGTTCAATCTCCAAGCCGTCAGCTGGAGGGAGACCAGATTTGGATGTTCGAATGGACCCTGAACAAGAAGGTCCTGTCTCAAAGGTAGCTTCCATGGTGGAACCGATGACATATTCACCAGGTCTGCATACCAAGTCCTGCGTGGCCACGCAGGGGCTATCAAGATCACAGAGGCCCTCTCCTGTTTGATCCTGGCTACCAGCCTGGGAATGAGAGGAAACGGTGGAAACACATAAGCTAGGTTGAAGGTCCAAGGCGCTACTAGTGCATCCACTAGAGTCGCCTTGGGATCCCTGGATCTGGACCCGTAGCAAGGAACCTTGAAGTTCTGACGAGACGCCATCAGATCCATGTCTGGAATGCCCCATAATTGAGTCAATAGGGCAAAAATCTCAGGGTGGAGTTCCCACTCCCCCGGATGGAATGTCTGACGACTCAGATAATCCGCTTCCCAGTTTTCCACACCTGGGATGTGGATCGCAGATAGATGGCAGGAGTGATTCTCCGCCCATTGTATTATTTTGGTTACTTCTTTCATCGCCAGGGAACTCCTTGCTCCCCCTTGATGATTGATATACGCAACAGTCGTAATGTTGTCTGATTGGAATTTTATGAATCTGGCCTTTGCAAGCTGAGGCCAAGCCCTGAGAGCATTGAATATCGCTCTTAGTTCCAGAATGTTTATCGGGAGAAGAGACTCTTCCCGAGACCATAGTCCCTGAGCTTTCAGGGATTCCCAGACCGCACCCCAGCCCACTAGACTGGCATCGGTCGTGACAATGACCCACTCTGGTCTGCGGAAGCTCATTCCCTGGGATAGGTGGTCCAGGGATATCCACCAACGGAGTGAATCTCTGGTCTTCTGATCTACTTGAATCACTGGAGACAAGTTTGTATAGTCCCCATTCCACTGTTTCAGCATGCACAGTTGTAATGGTCTTAGATGAATTCGCGCAAAAGGAACTATGTCCATTGCTGCAACCATCAACCCTACTACTTCCATGCACTGAGCTATGGAAGGACGTGGAACAGAATGAAGAACTTGACAAGCGCTTAGAAGTTTTGACTTTCTGACATCTGTCAGAAAGATCCTCATTTCTAAGGAATCTATTATTGTTCCCAAGAAGGGAACTCTTGTTGACGGAGACAGAGAACTTTTTTCTATGTTCACCTTCCATCCGTGAGATCTGAGAAAGGCCAGAACGATGTCTGTATGAGCCTTTGATTTTGAAAGGGACGACGCTTGTATTAGAATGTCGTCCAAGTATGGTACTACTGCAATGCCCCTCGGTCTTAGAACCGCTAGAAGGGACCCGAGTACCTTTGTGAAAATCCTTGGAGCAGTGGCTAATCCGAATGGGAGGGCCCCAAACTGGTAATGTTTGTCCAGAAAGGCGAACCTCAGGAACTGATGATGTTCTTTGTGGATAGGAATATGTAGGTACGCATCCTTTAGATCCACGGTAGTCATAAATTGACCTTCCTGGATGGTGGGCAGAATCGTTCGAATGGTATCCATTTTGAACGATGGTACCCTGAGAAATTTGTTTAGGATCTTTAAATCCAGAATTGGTCTGAAGGTTCCCTCTTTTTTTGGGAACTACGAACAGATTTGAGTAAAAACCCATTCCTTTTTCCGTCATTGGAACTGGGTGTATCACTCCCATCTTTAACAGGTCTTCTACACAATGTAAGAACGCCTGTCTCTTTATTTGGTTTGAGGATAAGTGAGACATGTGGAACCTTCCCCTTGGGGGTAGTTCCTTGAATTCCAGAAGATAACCCTGAGAAACTATTTCTAGCGCCCAGGGATCCTGAATATCTCTTGCCCAAGCCTGAGCAAAGAGAGAGAGTCTGCCCCCCACTAGATCCGGTCCCGGATCGGGGGCTACTCCTTCATGCTGTTTTGTTAGTGGTAGCAGGCTTCTTGGTCTGCTTACCCTTGTTCCAGCCTTGCATCGGTTTCCAGGCTGTTTTGGACTGTGAGGCATTACCCTCTTGCTTAGAGGATGCAGAATTAGAGGCCGGTCCGTTCCTGAAATTACGAAAGGAACGAAAATTAGACTTATTCTTGGCCTTGAAGGGCCTATCTTGTGGGAGGGCGTGACCCTTTCCCCCAGTGATGTCTGAGATAATCTCTTTCAATTCTGGTCCAAAGAGAGTTTTACCCTTGAAGGGAATGTTAAGCAATTTTGTCTTGGATGATACATCCGCTGACCAAGACTTTAGCCAAAGCGCTCTGCGTGCCACAATTGCAAACCCTGAATTTTTCGCCGCTAATCTAGCTAATTGCAAAGCAGCATCTAAAATAAAAGAGTTAGCCAACTTAAGTGCGTGAACTCTGTCCATAACCTCCTCATATGGAGTCTCTCTACTGAGCGACTTTTCTAGTTCCTCGAACCAGAACCACGCTGCTGTAGTGACAGGAACAATGCACGAAATGGGTTGTAGAAGGTAACCTTGCTGTACAAAAATCTTTTTAAGCAAACCTTCCAATTTTTTATCCATAGGATCTGTGAAAGCACAACTATCCTCGATAGGAATAATAGTGCGCTTGTTTAGAGTAGAAACTGCCCCCTCGACCTTAGGGACTGTCTGCCATAAGTCCTTTCTGGGGTCGACCATAGGAAATAATTTCTTAAATATAGGAGGGGGAACAAAAGGTATGCCGGGCTTCTCCCACTCCTTATTCACTATGTCCGCCACCCGCTTGGGTATAGGAAAAGCGTCGGGGTGCACCAGAACCTCTAGGAACTTGTCCATCTTGCATAATTTTTCTGGAATGACCAAGTTGTCACAATCATCCAGAGTAGATAACACCTCCTTAAGCAGTGCGCAGAGATGTTCTAATTTAAATTTAAATGTCACAACATCAGGTTCAGCCTGTTGAGAAATTTTTCCTGAATCTGAAATTTCCCCATCTGACAAAACCTCCCTCATGGCCCCTTCAGATTGGTGTGAGGGTATGACAGAACAATTATCATCAGTGCCCTCCTGCTCTTCAGTGTTTAAAACAGAGCAATCGCGCTTTCTCTGATATGCAGGCATTTTGGATAAAATATTTGCTATGGAGTTATCCATTACAGCCGTCAATTGTTGCATGGTAATAAGCATTGGCGCGCTAGAAGTACTAGGGGCCTCCTGCGTGGGCAAAACTGGCATAGACACAGAAGGAGATGATGTAGAACCATGTCTACTCCCTTTATCTGAGGAATCATCTTGGGCAATTTCATTATCTGTGGCAGTACTGTCCTTACTTTGTTTGGACGCTATGGCACAATTATCACACAATTTTGAAGGGGGAGACACATTGGCTTTCATACATATAGAACATAGCTTATCTGAAGGCACAGACATGTTAAACAGGCTTAAACTTGTCAATAAAGCACAAAAACCATTTTAAAACAAAACCGTTACTGTCTCTTTTAAACAGAGCACACTTTATTACTGAATATGTGAAAAAATATGAAGGAATTGTTCAAAATTTACCAAAATTTCACCACAGTGTCTTAAAGCATTAAAAGTATTGCACACCAATTTTCAGAGCTTTAACCCTTAAAATAACGAAACCGGAGCCAGTTACAGATGTAACCCCTATACAGTCCCATCTACAGCCTTTGCTGTGACTTTACCAAGCCCAGAGGGGAATACGATACCAAATGACGCCTTTTAGGAACTTTTCCAACTACTTTCAGGTCCTCACACATGCATCTGCATGTCTTGCTCTCAAAAACAACTGCGCAGTAATGGCGCGAAAATGAGGCTCAGCCTACAACTGGGAAGGCCCTTCCTGACTGGAAAAGGTGTCTAACATAGTGCCTGACGTTAAAAAACGTTCCCCAAGTTTATAAGTGTGAATTATCAGCATAAACATGTATAAAATGTCCAAATAAAGCAATCGATTTAGCCCATAAAAGTGTCTACCAGTTTTATAGCCCATATTAAGCCCTTTATTCTGTTTGAGACTAAGAAAATGGCTTACCGGTCCCGATGAGGGGAAATGACAGCCTTCCAGCATTACACAGTCTTGTTAGAAATATGGCTAGTCATACCTTAAGCAGAAAAGTCTGCTAACTGTTTCCCCCAACTGAAGTTACTTCATCTCAACAGTGGTATGTGGAAACAGCAATCGATTTTAGTTACTGTCTGATAAAATCATCTTCCTCTCACAAACAGAAATCTTCATCCTTTTCTGTTTCAGAGTAAATAATACATACCAGCACTATTTTAAAATAACAAACTCTTGATAGTAGAATAAAAAAACTACAACTAAACACCACATACTCTTAACCATCTCCGTGGAGATGTTGCCTGTGCAACGGCAAAGAGAATGACTGGGGTGGGCGGAGCCTAGGAGGGACTATATGGCCAGCTTTGCTGGGACTCTTTGCCATTTCCTGTTGGGGAAGAGATATTTCCCACAAGTAAGGATGACGCTGTGGACCGGACACACCAATGTTGGAGAAAAGTTTGTAAATTTGAAATGTTGCCGCATCCACCGTTCCCTCTTCTGAAGCTGGCGCACTGGTCATTTGTAGGAACGCAGCTTTTTTGTTTGTTTGTTTTTTTAAACTTAATTTCTAATGTCCCTGCATTATTAGTACTACTGGTAGACTAGTAGTCCAGCAGTAGTATTAATAGTGCAGCCACATTAGCACAGTCTGACAGAGCAATTCATTTTTGTGGGATGCCGGTTGTGCTGGATATAAAACATTTATTTTAAATGTCATTACAAGTGACTGCTGACTTTTATTTTTTGTCCCCCAGATAGTGGCTTTTGGGGTTATAGTGGTCCCAGCTACGGCTTCCTCCTAGCACTACTGGGCTGATTCAGAGTAATAGTGGGCCCGGTAAGTGGGGAACATAGTGGGAGGGGCCCGTTGACCGGATGGGAGGAGAAGGCCCCGGTCGGTGGGTGGAGATTCAGAAGGAAGTGGTTGGCGGCATAGGGCGCGGCGAGGCCAGTATCCATACTTACGTGGTCGCAGAAGGAGCTCCCAAAGATTTCTCTGGTGAAGAAGACCCGGCGATCGTGGAAGATGGAGATTGAAGAGCTGTTGGCGAGGATTCATTCTGCAGCGGAGGAAAAAGGCTCTTCTTGGATACAAGACCGGATCGCCAGGCTGCTTGGTACCGAGGAGGAAGAGGGGGCGGCGGCTCTGAAATCTAGACCGGTGCGGCGGACATGGCCTCCAAGTCGACTCAGCCCAGAGCAGAGGCCTCAAAGTACACAGCGCAGACGGAGTCCAAGCAGGGAGGCGGCGAGACCAGGTAAGAAAGCCGGAGCGGTGGCGGTAGCGCAGGAGACTGGGACAGTGGGCGGCGCACGGCGGTTGATTGTGGTGGAAGCGGAGGTAGAGGCACAAGGCCGCAGGCCTGCTGGAGGTATGTTGGAGGGGCACCTACACGGCCCGGCAGGGCCTTTGTTATCAGGGGAGTATAATTCTTTGTCGGGGGGGAAGGGCACGGGGCGGGCCAGCCTAGGGATGAGGCAGAGGATTGTGAGATTGGCATCCAGGGGGAAGAGAACGTGGTGGAGGTGGTTGTGCAAGGCCACAGGCATATGCGAAGTATGGGTAATACTGGGCAATTAAACGGCCCGGCGGGCCTTTGTTTCAATTAGAGAATAGTGCTTTGTCGGGGAAGAAGGGCACAAGGGCGGACCAGCCTTGGAAAAATATAGAGGATAGTGGGAATGGTAGCCAGCGTCAGGAGAACGGGGCGGGCAGTCCAGGGAGATAACGGCTGCTAGTGAGTCTGTTGTGGGGGGAAGAGGGCTAAGGAATGCAAGGGGTGGCATGGAGGGCGGAGCCACAATAAATGAGGATGGCTCTGAGGAGAGGGAGTGGAGGGGGGTAAGCCCAATATTATTCCCCGACAACGTGGGTGGGGAAGATAATTATAATAAGGGGGATGGGCAGTTTAGAGGGGATAAGGCCAGAAGGGGAGGTAGGGGGAAGGGCGTGGCAACAGGTCAGCAGTTGCATAGGTCATCCTGGCCCCTTAGGAGTTATGCGGGGGGAGGGGCAGCAGTAAAAAAGGTCCCCCTAGTGTGTATCTCGACCCAGTACTCATAGAAGAATTCCCTAGCTCATCAGAAGGGGAAGACACGGCCCCACCTTCTCCGGACCATAGGGGGGATAGACGCAGAGCAAGTAAGCAGGGTCACGAGGAGGGACATGTTTTTCAAGAGGGAACTGGGGATATGATTAATGTGGGGCATGCTACTGGGGGAACGTTGGCTAGGGGTATTAATCAATATATGTCTGTAACAGGTGCGATGGTGTCCAGGTTACAAGGTATAGAGAATCGGGACAGCAGCGAGGAGGAGCCTTTCCGCCTAGCAGAATCATGGATGGACACTATCCGACTGGATGCGGGGGAAGACGCCTCTAACGAACAGCCCTCTGGGACAAGAGTGGTAGGTGGAGACACACAAAGGGGCAGGGGGGCGGTGGGCGGGTGGGGCATGCTAGACACCAGGTTGAGGCATTGTTCAGGGGTAGAGGTTTGGGTAAAAGGTCTCTGGGTCAAAGGGGATGTACGGCCAACAAGGCCTGTTTTAGGGAAGGGGAGGCGAGAGCGGTGCTAAGGAAAGGCGATTATCTAGTGGGAAGTCAGGGGAAGAAAGGGGGCAATTTGGTGAGAAACGGTGTTGTGGGTAGGGGGTTTGTCAGGGAGCGGGGTAGGAGCACGGGAAGGAGGCTAAGTGCTATGGTACCAAAGAGCAATACGGTACTGTTGTCCAGGGATCATGCAGTTGATATATTACAGGTTACTCAAGACAGCAGAGGTTCAACGGAACGGAACCCAGTTGTGGGGCAATCACAAAGTGGGGGACTACCTCAGTCGGAGGCGCCGGCGAGGTGAGAATTTTTCTTCTTTACAATTGAGGGGTGCGGGTGTCAGCAGCGATAAGGTGTCTATGCAGTTGGTTGAAGGGCTGAAGGCGCTGTTGCAGTCAGTTGAGGCTTTGGCTGTTCCCGCAATTCCACAGCCGACGCCCGAGAAGGCTTGGGTCCCTCCTGGGGTAGAAGGGCCTATGGTGGCCATGGATAGGACCAATGTGGGGCCTCAGATGACTGTCATGGTCGGCAGTGATGTGTCAGTAATGGCGACTGTTCCTTCAGTTGTGCAGCAGGCGGGTGCTGAACCCTCGGAGCTCCGAGTGGCAGATACGGCCATGGCTCGGTCATGCCTGTGCTCTATTGGTCCTTTAGGCTTGCATCTGACAAAGGAGGTTAGGGTGAGGATCTGCTCCAGGGAATATATAGAATTGTTCTCCTTGCTCCCTTTGGAGCAGTCTTTTGAAGTGTCTGATGATTCCAAGAAGGATAGCGTTAAAAAGGAGGAGGATGAGAGGAAGAAGCGGTATAGAAAATTGCCTAAAACTTTTTCCAATTGGTTTCAGGCTTTTGTAATTTACGCTAGTGTTATGGCAGAGAGGTTTCCGGAACAAGGGGCTCCTATGTTCTGTTATCTGGATGAAATCGCTGCAGCCCAACGCACGTACGGGGATATGGCGTGGTGGACGTACGACGAACATTTTCGTCAGCAGCTGGTGGTAAAACCTACAATGAGGTGGGATGACCGAGACATGGGGCTTTGGCTCAAAATCATGACTCCACTAAGAGCAGTGCAGTCCTTTCGGTCGGGGGCTGGCAGTCCCGCCGCAGCTACTTTGCAATCCACGTGCAGAAAAACATAATTTATGTAAGAACTTACTTGATAAATTAATTTCTTTCATATTGGCAAGAGTCCATGAGCTAGTGACGTATGGGATATACATTCCTACCAGGAGGGGCAAAGTTTCCCAAACCTCAAAATGCCTATAAATACACCCCTCACCACACCCACAATTCAGTTTAACGAATAGCCAAGAAGTGGGGTGATAATAAAGGAGCAAAAGCATCAAACAAGGAATTGGAATAATTGAGCTTTATACAAAAAAATCATAACCACCACAAAAAGGGTGGGCCTCATGGACTCTTGCCAATATGAAAGAAATTAATTTATCAGGTAAGTTCTTCTTTCATGTAATTGGCAAGAGTCCATGAGCTAGTGACGTATGGGATAGCAGATACCCAAGATGTGGAACTTCCACGCAAGAGTCACTAGAGAGGGAGGGATAAAATAAAGACAGCCAATTCCGCTGAAAAAATAATCCACAACCCAAATCAAAAATTTTTAATCTTATAATGAAAAAAACTGAAATTATAAGCAGAAGAATCAAACTGAAACAGCTGCCTGAAGTACTTTTCTACCAAAAACTGCTTCTGAAGAAGAAAAAACATCAAAATGGCAGAATTTAGTAAAAGTATGCAAAGAAGACCAAGTTGCTGCTTTGCAAATCTGATCAACAGAAGCTTCATTCTTAAAAGCCCAGGAAGTAGAAACTGACCTAGTAGAATGAGCCGTAATCCTTTGAGGCGGGGATTTACCCGACTCCACATAAGCATGATGAATCAAAGACTTTAACCAAGATGCCAAAGAAATGGCAGAAGTCTTCTGACCTTTCCTAGAACCAGAAAAGATAACAAATAGACTAGAAGTCTTCCTGAAATCTTTAGTAGCTTCAACATAATATTTCAAAGCTCTTACTACATCCAAAGAATGTAAAGATCTCTCCAGAGAATTCTTAGAATTAGGACACAAAGAAGGGACAAAAATTTCTCTACTAATGTTGTTAGAATTCACAACTTTAGGTAAAAAATTAAATCAAGTCCGCAACACCGCCTTATCCTGATGAAAAATCAGAAAAGGAGATTCACAAGTAAGAGCAGATAACTCAGAAACTCTTCTAGCAGAAGAGATGGCCAAAAGGAATAAAACTTTCCAAGAAAGTAATTTAATATCCAGAGAATGCGTAGGTTCAAACGGAGGAGCCTGTAAAGCCCTCAGAACCAAATTAAGACTCCAAGGAGGAGAAATTGACTTAATGACAGGCTTAATACGAACCAAAGCCTGTACAAAACAATGAATATCAGGATGATTAGCAATCTTTCTGTGAAAAAGTACAGAAAGAGCAGAGATTTGTCCTTTCAAGGAACTTGCAGACAAACCTTTTTCCAAACCATCTTGAAGAAACTGTAAAATTCTAGGAATTCTAAAAGAATGCCAAGAGAATTTATGTGAAGAACACCAAGAAATGTAAGTCTTCCAAACTCGGTAATAGATCTTTCTAGACACAGATTTACAAGCCTGTATCATAGTATTAATCACTGAATCAGAGAAACCTCTATGACTAAGTATTAAGCGTTCAATCTCCATACCTTCAAATTTAATGATTTGAGATCCTGATGGAAAAATGGGCCTTGAGATAGAAGGTCTGGCCTTAATGGAAGTGTCCAAGGTTGGCAACTGGCCATCCGAACGAGATCCGCATACCAAAACCTGTGTGGCCATGCTGGAGCCACCAGCAGTATAAATGAACACTCCATTAGGATTTTGGAAATCACTTTTGGAAGAAGAACTAGAGGCGGAAAGATATAAGCAGGTTGATAATTCCAAGGAAGTGACAACGCGTCCACCGCTTCCGCCTGAGGATCCCTGGATCTGGACAGATACCTGGGAAGTTTCTTGTTTAGATGAGAGGCCATAAGATCTATTTCTGGAAGTCCCCAGATTTGAACAATCTGAAGAAATACCTCTGGGTGAACAGACCATTCACCCGGATGTAACGTCTGGCGACTGAGATAATCCGCTTCCCAATTGTCTATACCTGGTATGTGAATCGCAGAAATTAGACAGGAGCTGGATTCCGCCCATGCAAGTATCCAAGATACTTCTTTCATAGCCTGAGGACTGTGTGTGTCCCCCTTGATGATTGACATATGCCACGGTTGTGACATTGTCTGTCTGAAAACAAATAAACGATTCTCTCTTTAGAAGAGGCCAGAACTGAAGAGATCTGAAAATCGCACGGAGTTCCAAAATGTTGATTGGTAATCTCGCCTCCTGAGATTCCCAACCCCCCTGCGCTGTCAGAAATCCCCATACAGCTCCTCAACCTGAAAGACTTGCATCTGTTGAGATCACAGTCCAGGTTGGATGAACAAAAGAGGCCCCTTGAATTAAACGATGGTAATCCAACCACCAAGTCAGAGAAGATCGAACATTGGGATTTAAGGTTATTAATTGTGATATATTTGTATAATTCCTGCACCATTGGTTCAGCATACAAAGCTGGAGAGGTCTCATGTGAAAATGAGCAAAAGGGATTTCGTCTGATGCAGCAGTCATGAGACCTAGAATTTCCATGCACAAAGCTACCGAAGGGAATGATTGAGACTGAAGGTTTCGACAAGCTGAAACTAATTTCAGACGTCTTTTTTCTGTTAGAGACAAAGTCATGGACACTGAATCTATTTGGAAACCCAAAAAGGTTACCCTTGTCTGAGGAATCAAGGAACTCTTTGGTAAATTGATCCTCCAACCATGTCTTTGAAGAAACAACACAAGTTGATTCATATGAGATTCTGCAGAATGTAAAGACTGAGCAAGTACCAAGATATCGTCCAAATAAGGAAATACCGCAATACCCTGTTCTCTGATTACAGAGAGAAGGGCACCGAGAACCTTTGAAAAGATCCTTGGAGCTGTTGCTAGGCCAAACAGAAGAGCAACAAACTGGTAATGCTTGAAAAGAGAATCTCAGAAACTGATAGTGATCTGGATGGATAGGAATATGAAGATATGCATCCTGTAAGTCTATTGTGGACATATAATGCCCTTGCTGAACAAAAGGCAGAATTGTCCTTATAGTTACCATTTTGAATGTTGGTATCCTTACATAACGATTCAATATTTTTAGATCCAGAACTGGTCTGAAGGAATTCTCCTTCTTTGGTACAATGAACAGATTTGAGTAAAACCCCAGACCCCATTCCAGAACTGGAACTGGTACAATTACCCCAGCCGACTCTAGGTCTGAAACACATTTCAGAAAAGCCTGAGCTTTTACTGGGTTTACTGGAATGCGTGAGAGAAAAAATCTTCTCATAGGCGGTCTTACCTTGAAACCTATTCTGTACCCTTGTGAAACAATGTTCTGAATCCAAAGACTTTGAATCGAATTGATCCAAACATCTTTGAAAAATCGTAACCTGCCCCCTACCAGCTGTGCTGGAATGAGGGCCGCACCTTCCTGTGGATTTTGGAGCTGGTTTTGACTTTCTAAAAGGCTTAGATTTATTCCAGACTGGAGAAGGTTTCCAAACGGAAACTGTTCCTTTAGGGGAAGGGTCAGGCTTTTGTTCCTTATTCTGACGAAAGGAACGAAAACGATTAGCAGCCCTATATTTACCTTTAGATTTTTTGTCCTGAGGCAAAAAGGCTCCCTTCCCCCCAGTAACAGTTGAAATTATTGAATCTAACTGAGAACCAAATAATTTATTACCTTGGAAAGAAAGAGAAAGCAACGTTGACTTAGAAGTCATATCTGCATTCCAAGACTTAAGCCATAAAGCTCTTCTAGCTAAAATAGCTAAAGACATATACCTGACATCAATTCTAATGATATCGAAAATGGCATCACAAACAAAGTTATTAGCATGTTGAAGAAGTTTAACAATGCTATAAGCATTATGGTCTGACACTTGTTGCGCTAAAGCCTCCAACCAGAAGGTGGAAGCTGCAGCAACATCAGCCAAAGAAATAGCAGGTCTAAGAAGATTACCTGAACATAAATAAGCCTTCCTTAGAAAGGATTCAAGCTTCCTATCTAAAGGATCCTTAAAATAAGTACTATCTGCCATAGGAATAGTAGTACGTTTAGCAAGAGTAGAGATAGCCCCATCAATTTTGGGGATTTTTTCCCAAAACTCTAATCTATCAGATGGCAAAGGGTACAATTTCTTAAACCTTGGAGAAGGAGTAAATTAAGTACCCAGACTATTCCATTCCCTAGAAATTACTTCTGAAATAGCATCAGGAACTGGAAAAACTTCAGCAATAACTACATGAGGTTTAAAAACTGAATTTAAATGCTTATTAGTTTTAATATCAAGAGGACTAGACTCCTCCATATCTAATGCAATCAACACTTCTTTAAGTAATGAACGAATAAACTCCATCTTAAACAAATATGATGATTTATCAGTGTCAATATCTGAGGCAGAATCTTCTGAACCAGATAGATCCTCATCAGAAATAGATAAGTCAGAATGATGGTGGTCATTTAAAAATTCATCTGAAATATGAGAAGTTTTAAAAGATCTCTTACGTTTACTAGAAGGAGGAATAACAGACAGAGCCTTCCGAATAGAATTAGAAACAAATTCTTTTACATTAACAGGAACATCCTGAACATTAGATGTTTAAGGAACAACAACAGGTAATGGATTATTACTAATGGAAATATTATCAGCGTTTGATAGTTTATCATGACAACTAACACAAACTACAGCCGGAGGAACAGTTACCAAAAGTTTACAACAAATGCACTTAGCTTTGGTAGAACCGACATCAGGCAGCGTCTTTCCAGAAGTAGATTCTGATCCAGGGTCAGGTAGTGACATCTTGCAATATGTAATAGAAAAAACAACATATAAAGCAAAATTATCAAATTCCTTAAATGGCAGTTTCAGGAATGGTAAAGAATGCAAAACAAAACAAGCCTCTAGAAACCAGAAGCAACTAAAAAGTGAGACTGAAATAATGTAAAAAAAACTGGCGCCAAGTATGACGCCCACATTTTTGGCGCCAAGTATAACGCCCACATTTTTTGGCGCCAAGAATGACGCCCATATTTTTTGGCGCCAAAAACGTCCGCAACACACATACGTCAAAAATGACGCAATCACGTGAGAATTTCCGGCGTCAACTATGACGCCAGAAATGACGAAATTTTTGCGCCAAAAAAGTCTCGCGCCAAGAATGACGCAATAAATTGAAGCATTTTCTGCACCCGCGAGCCTAACAGCCGGCAATTTAGAAAAAAAGTCAATTGAAAATTGAAAATTTTAAGGTAAGAAAAAATATAATTCATATGCATTTTCCTAAAAAAATGAAACTGACAGTCTGAAAGAAGGAATACTGATTATCCTGAATAATGGCAAATATAAGTTTAACACATATATTTAGAACTTTACATATACAGTGCCCAACCATAGCTTTGAGTGTCATGAATAGAAATAAGACTTACTTACCCTAAGACACTCATCTACATATAGCAGATAGCCAAACCAGTACTGAAACAAGAATCAGTAGAGGTAATGGTATATAAGAGTATATCGTCGCTCTGAAAAGGGAGGTAGGAGAAGAAATCTCTACGACTGATAACAGAGAACCTATGAAATAGATCCCCTAGAGGAAGACCATGGTATTCAAATAGGTAATACTCTCTTCGCATCCCTCTGACATTCACTGCACTCTGAGAGGAAAACCGGGCTTCAGCCTGCTGCGAAGCGCATTTCAACGTAGAAATCTAGCACAAACTTACTTCACCCCCTCCATGGGAGGCAAAGTTTGTAAAAACTGAATTGTGGGTGTGTTGAGGGGTGTATTTATAGGCATTTTGAGGTTTGGGAAACTTTGCCCCTCCTGGTAGGAATGTATATCCCATACGTCACTAGCTCATGGACTCTTGCCAATACATGAAAGAAAGGTTTTTGCTTTGCGTACAATGAAGGGCAGTGTAAGTGGGGAACTTCTTGTAAGTTCTGGCACGAGTGCTCGGGGTGTGGGGGAGCCCATGCCTACACGAAGTGTTTCAGAAAAGGAAAAGTTGGGGAGAGAACTGAGCCCCCTAAAGAAGGGGGTGTCCCCAATCAAGGTGGAAAAGATGGAGCCCTGGTTAGGTCGTTACTCCAGTAACTGGGGCTGTCTTGAAAAAGCGGCGAAGTTATTGCATGGCTTTAGGTTTGGTTTCATTATCCCCTCTGTTGGGGGTTCTGATCATTTTGCTGGGAATTTGAAATCGGCTAGGGAGTGGCCTCAAGTGGTTAAGGACAAACTGTTTAAGGAGGTTGGGCAGGATGGCGGGGCCTTTTGATTCCTTGCCTTTTCCAGGATTACGGCTATCTCTGTTGGGGGTGGTTCCAAAAAAGGATCCTGAAAAATTTAGGCTGATCCATCACTTGTCCTTCCCGAAGGGTAGTTCGGTGAATGATGGAATCCCACCTGAACTGGCATCAGTGAAATATGCCTCTTTTGATGCCGCGGTTGCACTGGTCAAGGCGGCAGGAGGTGGGGCATTGATGGCAAAAGTCGACATTGAGTCGGCTTTTCGTTTACTTCCGGTGCACCCGGTTTCACACAAGTTGCTTGGTTGTTGTTTTGAGGGAAAGGTGTTTGTTGACCTGTGCTTACCCATGGGGTGCTCCATCTCGTGTGCACTCTTTGAGAGTTTTAGCACCTTTGTGGAGTGGGTGGTCAAGGTACGGGCTGGCTTCTCGTCTGTGGTACACTACCTAGACGATTTCCTATTCGTGGGTCCCTCAAGTTCTGCGGTTTGTGAAGTGTTGCAAGATACTTTTTACCGGGTGGCTGAGGAATTTGGGGTGCCCATTGCACTGGAAAAATCTGAGGGACCAGTGACAGTTCTGAGTTTTCTAGGCATTACGATCGACTCGGAGTCGATGGAATGCAGGCTTCCTGTTGATAAGGTGCAGGATCTGGTGGAAGTTATCTTGCGTTTCTTATCAGCTTCCAAAGTTCAGCTAGTGGATATGCAGCCCTATCATCCCAGTTGGTAGGGTTTTTTGTCGCAGGTTATCATTAGCAACAGCGGGCGTTAAACAGCCTCATCATTTCATACGGCTAACTGCACCCATTAAGAAGGATCTTAAGGTTTGGAAAGTTTTTCTTAGAAATTTCAATGGGTCCGCCATGATTCAGCTATCCAGAGTCTCGTGTGAGGAGCTTGGGCTGATGACAGATGCCGCAGGGAGTAAAGGTTTGGGTGCTATTTTTGGCAAGGAATGGTGCATGGCAGCGTGGCCTGCGGACTGGTTTGAGAGTGAGGTTATAACGAATTTGGTATTTCTTTCCTATTTTAGTGTCCTTGTTTGTTTGGAGTGAGGAACTACGGGACAAGTCGCTCCTGTTGTTCACCGACAACATGGGTGTGGTGGCTGTAATTAATGGATTGTCCTCATTTTCTCCTCCAGTGATCCAGCTGTTGAGGGTGTTTGTGCTACAGTGTATGAGGTTGAATATCTTGGTCAAGGCAAAACACATACCTGGGGTCCAGAACTCCGTCGCTTATGCACTCTCTCATTTTCAGTGGCAGCGTTTTAGGGAGCTGGCTCCATTGGCAGACGAAGTGGGGAAGGAAGTTCCAGAACACTTATGGAGCCTTGGCTCGGGGGATTGGCCGATTTGGTGAGATCTTCATTGGCTCCGAGTTCTTGGAGAGACTATGCAAAATTTTTGAAAGAGTGGGAGTCTTTACTGGTTCAGCATGATATGGCTGAGGGTGATCACAGGTGTCAGGATCTTTTGTTGATATGGATATGGCAGTGGAAAGATTGCGGGTTGTCTCCCTCAGCTATCGATAAACGGCTGACGGCTCTGGCCTTTCGATTTAAGTTATTGGGGGCTGTGGACATCACCAAAATGTTTTGTGTTCGGCAGATCATGAAAGGTTTCAGGAGGCAGGGGAGCGAGACAGATAGTCGCCGTCTGATTTCTTTACCCCTTTTGTCGCACCTTTGGAGAGTGCTGAGGGGGGTGTGCACCTCTGATTATGAAATAAGGCTTTTTTCAAACGTCTTTTTCTCCAACATTGGTGTGTCCGGTCCACGGCGTCATCCTTACTTGTGGGATATCTCTTCCCCAACAGGAAATGGCAAAGAGTCCCAGCAAAGCTAGCCATATAGTCCCTCCTAGGCTCCGCCCACCCCAGTCATTCTCTTTGCCGTTGCACAGGCAACATCTCCACGGAGATGGTTAAGAGTTTTTTGGTGTTTAAATGTAGTTTTTATTCTTCTATCAAGTGTTTGTTATTTTAAAATAGTGCTGGTATGTACTATTTACTCTGAAACAGAAAAGGATGAAGATTTCTGTTTGTGAGAGGAAGATGATTTTAGCAGACAGTAACTAAAATCGATTGCTGTTTCCACATAGGACTGTTGAGATGAAGTAACTTCAGTTGGGGGAAACAGTTAGCAGACTTTTCTGCTTAAGGTATGACTAGCCATATTTCTAACAAGACCATGTAATGCTGGAAGGCTGTCATTTCCCCTCATGGGGACCGGTAAGCCATTTTCTTAGTCAAACAAACAGAATAAAGGGCTTAATATGGGCTAAAAAACTGGTAGACATTTTTATGGGCTAAATCGATTGCTTTATTTGGGCATTTTATTCATATTTATGCTGACAATTCACATTTATAAACTTGGGGAACGTTTATTAAACGGCAGGCACTATGTTAGACACCTTTTCCAGTCAGGGGGCCTTCCTAGTTGTAGACTGAGCCTCATTTTCGCGCCATTACTGCGCAGTTGTTTTTTGAGAGCAGGGCATGCAGATGCATGTGTGAGGATCTGAAATTTGCTGGAAAAGCTTCTAGAAGGCGTCAATTGGTATCGTATTCCCCTCTGGGCTTGGTTGGGTCTCAGCAAAGGCTATAGCTGGGACTGTATAGGGGTTAAATTTGTAAACGGCTCCGGTTCCGTTATTTTAAGGGTTAAAGCTCTGAAATTTGGTGTGCAATACTCTTAATTCTTTAAGACACTGTGGTGAAATTTTGGTAATTTTTGAACAATTCCTTCATACTTTTTCACATATTCAGTAATAAAGGGTTTTCTGTTTAAAATTTAAAGAGACAGTAACGGTTTTGTTTTAAAACGTTTTTTGTGCTTTGTTGACAAGTTTAAGCCTGTTTAACATGTCTGTGCCTTCGGATAAGCTATGTTCTATATGTATGAAAGCCAATGTGTCTCCCCATTTAAATTTATGTGATAATTGTGCCATAGCGTCCAAACAAAGTAAGGACAGTACTGCCACAGATAATGAAATTGCCCAAGATGATTCCTCAGATGAGGGGAGTAAACATGATACTACATCATCTCCTACTGTGTCTACATCAGTTTTGCCCACACAGGAGGCCCCTAGTACATCTAGTGCGCCAATGCTTATTACCATGCAACAATTAACGGCTGTAATGGATAACTCCATAACAAATATTTTATCCAAAATGCCTACTTATCAGAGAAAGCGCGATTGCTCTGTTTTAAACACTGAAGAGCAGGAGGGCGCTGATGATAATTGTTCTGTCATATCCTCACACCAATCTGAAGGGGCCATGAGGGAGGTTTTGTCAGATGGGGAAATTTCAGATTCAGGAAAAATTTCTCAACAAGCTGAACTTGATGTTGTGACATTTAAATTTAAATTAGAACATCTCCGCGCACTGCTTAAGGAGGTGTTATCTACTCTGGATGATTGTGACAACTTGGTCATTCCAGAGAAATTATGCAAGATGGACAAGTTCCTAGAGGTTCCGGTGCACCCCGACGCTTTTCCTATACCCAAGCGGGTGGCGGACATAGTAAATAAGGAGTGGGAAAAGCCCGGCATACCTTTTGTTCCCCCCCTATATTTAAGAAATTATTTCCTATGGTCGACCCCAGAAAGGACTTATGGCAGACAGTCCCTAAGGTCGAGGGGGCAGTTTCTACTCTAAACAAACGCACTACTATTCCTATCGAAGATAGTTGTGCTTTCAAAGATCCTATGGATAAAAAATTGGAGGGTTTGCTTAAAAAGATTTTTGTACAGCAAGGTTACCTTCTACAACCCATTTCGTGCATTGTTCCTGTCACTACAGCAGCGTGGTTCTGGTTCGAGGAACTAGAAAACTCGCTTAGTAGAGAGACTCCATATGAGGAGGTTATGGACAGAGTTCACGCACTTAAGTTGGCTAACTCTTTTATTTTAGATGCCGCTTTGCAATTATCTAGATTAGCGGCGAAAAATTCAGGGTTTGCTATCGTGGCGCGCAGAGAGCTTTGGCTAAAGTCTTGGTCAGCGAATGTGTCATCCAAGACAAAATTGCTTAACATCCCTTTCAAAGGTAAAACTCTATTTGGACCAGAATTGAAAGAGATTATTTCAGACATCACTGGGGGAAAGGGCCACGCCCTTCCACAAGATAGGCCTTTCAAGGCCAAAAATAAGTCTAATTTTCGTTCCTTTCGCAATTTCAGGAACGGACCGGCCTCTAATTCTGCATCCTCTAAGCAAGAGGGTAATGCCTCACAACCCAAACCAACCTGGAAACCGATGCAAGGCTGGAACAAGGGTAAGCAGGCCAAGAAGCCTGCCGCTGCTAACAAAACAGCATGAAGGAGTAGCCCCCGATCCGGGACCGGATCTAGTGGGGGGCAGACTCTCTCTCTTTGCTCAGGCTTGGGCAAGAGATGTTCAGGATCCCTGGGCGCTAGAAATAGTTTCTCAGGGTTATCTCCTGGAATTCAGGGAACTACCCCCAAGGGGAAGGTTCCCCATGTCTCACTTATCCTCAAATCAAATAAAGAGACAGGCGTTCTTACATTGTGTAGAAGACCTGTTAAAGATGGGAGTGATACACCCAGTTCCAATAAAGGAACAAGGAATGGGATTTTATTCCAATCTGTTCGTAGTTCCCAAAAAAGAGGGAACTTTCAGACCAATTTTGGATTTGAAGATCCTAAACAAATTTCTCAGGGTACCATCGTTCAAGATGGAAACCATTCGAACGATTCTACCCACTATCCAGGAAAGTCAATTTATGACTACCGTGGATCTAAAGGATGCATACCTACATATTCCTATCCACAAAGATCATCATCAGTTCCTAAGGTTCGCTTTTCTGGACAAGCATTACCAGTTTGTGGCCCTCCCATTCGGGTTAGCCACTGCTCCAAGGATTTTCACAAAGGTACTAGGGTCCCTTCTAGCGGTTCTAAGACCGAGGGGCATTGCAGTAGTACCTTACTTGGACGACATTCTAATACAAGCGTCGTCCCTGTCAAAAGCAAAGGCTCATACAGACATCGTTCTGGCCTTTCTCAGATCACACGGATGGAAGGTGAACATAGAAAAAAGTTCTCTGTCTCCGTCGACAAGAGTTCCCTTCTTGGGAACAATAATAGATTCCTTAGAAATGAGGATTTTTCTGACAGAGGTCAGAAAGTCAAAACTTCTAAGCACTTGTCAAGTTCTTCATTCTGTTCCTCGTCCTTCCATAGCACAGTGCATGGAAGTAGTAGGATTGATGGTTGCAGCAATGGACATAGTTCCTTTTGCACAAATTCATCTAAGATCATTACAACTGTGCATGCTCAAACAGTGGAATGGGGACTATACAGACTTGTCTCCAATGATTCAAGTAGATCAGAAGACCAGAGATTCACTCTGTTGGTGGCTGACCCTGGACCATCTGTCCCAGGGAATGAGCTTCCGCAGACCAGAGTGGGTCATTGTCACGACCGACGCCAGTCTAGTGGGCTGGGGCGCGGTCTGGGAATCCCTGAAAGCTCAGGGTCTATGGTCTCAGGAAGAGTCTCTTCTCCCGATAAACATTCTGGAACTGAGAGCGATATTCAATGCTCTCAGGGCTTGGCCTCAACAAGCAAAGGCCAGATTCATAAGGTTCCAATCAGACAACATGACGACCGTTGCGTATATCAATCATCAGGGGGGAACAAGGAGTTCCCTGGCGATGAAAGAAGTGACCAAAATAATTCAATGGGCGGAGGATCACTCCTGCTACCTGTCTGCGATCCACATCCCAGGTGTGGAAAACTGGGAGGCGGATTTTCTGAGTCGTCAGACATTCCATCCGGGGGAGTGGGAACTCCATCCGGAGATCTTTGCCCAAATAACTCAATTATGGGGCATTCCAGACATGGATCTGATGGCGTCTCGTCAGAACTTCAAGCTTCCTTGCTACGGGTCCAGATCCAGGGATCCCAAGGCGACTCTAGTAGATGCACTAGTAGCACCTTGGACCTTCAACCTAGCTTATGTATTTCCACCGTTTCCTCTCATTCCCAGGCTGGTAGCCAGGATCAATCAGGAGGGGGCCTCGGTGATCTTGATAGCTCCTGCGTGGCCACGCAGGACTTCGTATGCAGACCTGGTGAATATGTCATCGGTTCCACCATGGAAGCTACCTTTGAGACAGGACCTTCTTGTTCAGGGTCCATTCGAACATCCAAATCTGGTCTCCCTCCAGCTGACGGCTTGGAGATTGAACGCTTGATTCTATTGAAGCGTGGGTTTTCAGATTCTGTGATAGATACTCTGGTTCAGGCCAGAAAACCGGTAACTAGAAAGATTTACCATAAAATATGGAAAAGATATATCTGTTGGTGTGAATCCAAAGCATTCCCATGGAATAAGATAAAAATTCCTAAGATTCTCTCCTTTCTACAAGAAGGTTTGGAGAAAGGATTATCTGCAAGTTCTCTAAAGGGACAGATCTCTGCTTTATCTGTCTTACTACACAAAAGACTGGCAGCTGTGCCAGATGTTCAAGCATTTGTTCAGGCTTTGGTTCGGATTAAGCCTGTTTACAGACCTTTGACTCCTCCCTGGAGTCTAAATCTAGTTCTTTCAGTTCTTCAAAGGGTTCCGTTTGAACCTTTACATTCCATAGATATTAAGTTACTATCTTGGAAAGTTTTGTTTTTGGTTGCAATTTCTTCTGCTAGAAGAGTTTCAGAGTTATCTGCTCTGCAGTGTTCTCCGCCCTATCTGGTGTTCCATGCAGATAAGGTGGTTTTTGCGTACTAAGCCTGGTTTTCTTCCTAAGGTTGTTTCTAACAAAAATATTAACCAGGAGATAGTTGTACCTTCTTTATGTCCGAATCCAGTTTCAAAGAAGGAACGTTTGTTACACAATTTGGACGTAGTCCGTGCTCTAAAATTCTATTTAGAGGCTACAAAAGATTTCAGACAAACATCTTCCTTGTTTGTTGTTTATTCTGGTAAAAGGAGAGGTCAAAAAGCGACTTCTACCTCTCTTTCCTTTTGGCTTAAAAGCATCATCCGATTGCCTTATGAGACTGCCGGACGGCAGCCTCCTGAAAGAATCACAGCTCACTCCACTAGGGCTGTGGCTTCCACATGGGCCTTCAAGAACGAGGCTTCTGTTGACCAGATATGTAAGGCAGCGACTTGGTCTTCACTGCACACTTTTGCCAAATTTTACAAATTTGATACTTTTGCTTCTTCGGAAGCTATTTTTGGGAGAAAGGTTTTGCAAGCTGTGGTGCCTTCCGTTTAGGTAACCTGATTTGCTCCCTCCCTTCATCCGTGTCCTAAAGCTTTGGTATTGGTTCCCAAAAGTAAGGATGACGCTGTGGACCGGACACACCAATGTTGGAGAAAACAGAATTTATGCTTACCTGATAAATTACTTTCTCCAACGGTGTGTCCGGTCCACGGCCCGCCCTGGTTTTTTAATCAGGTCTGATGAATTATTTTCTCTAACTACAGTCACCACGGTACCATATGGTTTCTCCTATACATATTTCCTCCTGTCCGTCAGTCGAATGACTGGGGTGGGAGGAGCCTAGGAGGGACTATATGGCCAGCTTTGCTGGGACTCTTTGCCATTTCCTGTTGGGGAAGAGATATCCCACAAGTAAGGATGACGCCGTGGACCAGACACACCGTTGGAGAAAGTAATTTATCAGGTAAGCATAAATTCTGTTTTCTCTGGCCTTTTTCGGAGTATTCCGGATTTCTGAGCTAATAAGTCGCTCTAAGAGGGCGCAGGGGGGCTTGGGTATCTATGATGTTGGGGTGACGGACTCTCATGTGTCCATATTGTTAAGGCGATCAAAGACCGATCAGGAAGGGAAAGGCAAAACCGTGATTCTGTACCCCACGGGGGTGGAGGTGTGCCCGTGCGGGGCATTGCGGGAGTTTTTGGCAGTAAGACCAAATGTGGAAGGGTCATTACTGATCCATGAGGATGGCGGGGCACTGTCGCAATATCAATTTCGGGCAGTATTGGCTAGGGCGTTGTGTATGTTGGGGCGCAATCCAAAACAATTCAGCTCACATTCTTTCAGAATAGGCGCAGCAACGGAGGCTGCTGCTTTGGGTTTGGGGGAGGAGATTGTAAAAGGGGTGGGGAGATGGTCATCCACTTGTTATCGTGCGTATGTCCGTCCTCATTTGTTACCTTAACCGCATTCAGCATGTTTTTAACTTCTTTCAGATCCGCTGCAGGTTTGGGTGGTGGGCCACTCTTTTATTTACTGGGCACAAAGGGCAGCAGGGTCCAAGGAAGACGGCCTGCAGCTAGGATTTAAAAGGGAAAAAGCTGTTGTCCGGGGGTTTGGTATTCGGGGCATGCGGTGGGACCAGGTCATGTTTTCCGTGG
This sequence comes from Bombina bombina, assembly GCF_027579735.1. Classification (NCBI taxonomy): domain Eukaryota; kingdom Metazoa; phylum Chordata; class Amphibia; order Anura; family Bombinatoridae; genus Bombina; species Bombina bombina. The sequence continues at coordinate 1,195,104,081 of NC_069499.1, read as the reverse complement.
TGGGTTATGCAAGGCAATTTCCCCGTCCCAACGTTCTGGTGATTCATGCCTGGGGGCAATGATCTTGGTTTCTCTGCCACAAAAATAACTGGTCAGGAGGATTAAGAGGGATTTGTCACGGTTACGGGAGTTATTCCCTGGATTGCTGATCGTTTGGTCCACAATGGTGCCAAGATTATATTGGCGAGCGGCATGGGATCAAAGTAGGTTAGATAATAGCAGGCATAAGGTAAACAAATTGATTACAGCATTCATGAAGAGGATTAACGGGCAGTGGTCCACCATGAGGACCTGGAGGATGTGGGAAAAGGCAAATTTTATTTACAGGACGGAGTCCACTTAAACGAATTTGGAGTACGGCTTTTTATTCTGGCCATTCGGGAAAAACTTCAATTGCTGATGTGAGGGGTGGCGGAACTGGGAAAGTGGGGACTTCCCAATTTTTTGGCGGTGTGCTAGCATCATCAATTGTTAGACCAAGGAAGGAAATGGCTGGTGGTTAGCCTCCCAAGGGGTGGGGAGAGCTAAGTAATTTGCTTCTTGGGCACGGGGTCCCTTGGAGCTGGTATTAGGTGGATGGAACGGACTTAGCGCCTTGCGAAGTCCAGTTGAGCGAAAAGATGGCCTGGTCTGGTGGTGATGAAGGAATAACCCTGGGGTGGGTTAAAAGGCATGTAAAGTGATGCTAGCGCATTAATAGTTGGGGGTTTGTTGTGTATTTTTGCACTTTTTATTTATTGATGTTATTTAAGTTTATGTTAAGTAAATAAACAGGCTGTGGCCAGAATTTTATACCACGAATTACGTGTCTGTCCTTATTTTTGTAATGTTAAGGTAAAAAATTATGGGCTTATTTGGGGGGCCGGTAATGGATGACTCAGTAAGTCATAGTGGGCCCCGTAAGTGGGGAACATAGTGGGAGGGGCCCGTTGACCGGATGGGAGGAGAAGGCCCCGGTCGGTGGGTGGAGATTCAGAAGGAAGTGGTTGGTGGCATAGGGCGCGGCTAGCCCAGTATCCATACTTACGTGGTCGCAGAAGGAGCTCCCGAAGATTTCCCCTCCCTCCCTCCCTCCCTATTTAATTTAATTTCATTTTATTTTCCTTAGGGTTGGTCAAATGTCACTGCTTGTGGGGGGCGGTGTGCTATCATCATCAATTGTCAGACCAAGGCAGGAAATGGCTGGTGGTTAGCCTCCCAAGGGGTGGGGAGAGCTAAGTAATTTGCTTCTTTGGCACGGGTCCCTTGGAGCTGGTATTAGGTGGATGGAACGGACTTAGCACCTTGCGAAATCCAGTTGAGCGAAAAGACGGCCTGGTCTGGTGGTGATGAAGGATTAACCCTGGGGTGGGTTAAAAGGCATGTAAAGTGATGCTAGCGCATTAATAGTTGGGGGTTTGTTGTGTATTATTGCACTTTTTATTTATTGATGTTATTTAAGTTTATGTTAAGTTAATAAACAGGCTGTGGCCAGAATTTTAGGGAGCTGGCTCCATTGGCAGACGAAGTGGGGAAGGAAGTTCCAGAACACTTATGGAGCCTTGGCTCGGGGGATTGGCCGATTTGGTGAGATCTTCATTGGCTCCGAGTTCTTGGAGAGACTATGCAAAATTTTTGAAAGAGTGGGAGTCTTTACTGGTTCAGCATGATATGGCTGAGGGTGATCACAGGTGTCAGGATCTTTTGTTGATATGGATATGGCAGTGGAAAGATTGCGGGTTGTCTCCCTCAGCTATCGATAAACGGCTGACGGCTCTGGCCTTTCGATTTAAGTTATTGGGGGCTGTGGACATCACCAAAATGTTTTGTGTTCGGCAGATCATGAAAGGTTTCAGGAGGCAGGGGAGCGAGACAGATAGTCGCCGTCCGATTTCTTTACCCCTTTTGTCGCACCTTTGGAGAGTGCTGAGGGGGGTGTGCACCTCTGATTATGAAATAAGGCTTTTTTCAAACGTCTTTTTCTCCAACATTGGTGTGTCCGGTCCACGGCGTCATCCTTACTTGTGGGATATCTCTTCCCCAACAGGAAATGACAAAGAGTCCCAGCAAAGCTGGCCATATAGTCCCTCCTAGGCTCCGCCCACCCCAGTCATTCTCTTTGCCGTTGCACAGGCAACATCTCCACGGAGATGGTTAAGAGTTTTTTGGTGTTTAAATGTAGTTTTTATTCTTCTATCAAGTGTTTGTTATTTTAAAATAGTGCTGGTATGTACTATTTACTCTGAAACAGAAAAGGATGAAGATTTCTGTTTGTGAGAGGAAGATGATTTTAGCAGACAGTAACTAAAATTGATTGCTGTTTCCACATAGGACTGTTGAGATGAAGTAACTTCAGTTGGGGGAAACAGTTAGCAGACTTTTCTGCTTAAGGTATGACTAGCCATATTTCTAACAAGACCATGTAATGCTGGAAGGCTGTCATTTCCCCTCATGGGGACCGGTAAGCCATTTTCTTAGTCAAACAAACAGAATAAAGGGCTTAATATGGGCTAAAAAACTGGTAGACATTTTTATGGGCTAAATCGATTGCTTTATTTGGGCATTTTATTCATATTTATGCTGACAATTCACATTTATAAACTTGGGGAACGTTTATTAAACGGCAGGCACTATGTTAGACACCTTTTCCAGTCAGGGGGCCTTCCTAGTTGTAGACTGAGCCTCATTTTCGCGCCATTACTGCGCAGTTGTTTTTTGAGAGCAGGGCATGCAGATGCATGTGTGAGGATCTGAAATTTGCTGGAACAGCTTCTAGAAGGTGTCAATTGGTATCGTATTCCCCTCTGGGCTTGGTTGGGTCTCAGCAAAGGCTATAGCTGGGACTGTATAGGGGTTAAATTTGTAAACGGCTCCGGTTCCGTTATTTTAAGGGTTAAAGCTCTGAAATTTGGTGTGCAATACTCTTAATGCTTTAAGACACTGTGGTGAAATTTTGGTAATTTTTGAACAATTCCTTCATACTTTTTCACATATTCAGTAATAAAGGGTTTTCTGTTTAAAATTTAAAGAGACAGTAACGGTTTTGTTTTAAAACGTTTTTTGTGCTTTGTTGACAAGTTTAAGCCTGTTTAACATTTCTGTGCCTTCGGATAAGCTATGTTCTATATGTATGAAAGCCAATGTGTCTCCCCATTTAAATTTATGTGATAATTGTGCCATAGCGTCCAAACAAAGTAAGGACAGTACTGCCACAGATAATGAAATTGCCCAAGATGATTCCTCAGATGAGGGGAGTAAACATGATACTACATCATCTCCTACTGTGTCTACACCAGTTTTGCCCACACAGGAGGCCCCTAGTACATCTAGTGCGCCAATGCTTATTACCATGCAACAATTAACGGCTGTAATGGATAACTCCATAGCAAATATTTTATCCAAAATGCCTACTTATCAGAGAAAGCGCGATTGCTCTGTTTTAAACACTGAAGAGCAGGAGGGCGCTGATGATAATTGTTCTGTCATACCCTCACACCAATCTGAAGGGGCCATGAGGGAGGTTTTGTCAGATGGGGAAATTTCAGATTCAGGAAAAATTTCACAACAAGCTGAACCTGATGTTGTGACATTTAAATTTAAATTAGAACATCTCCGCGCACTGCTTAAGGAGGTGTTATCTACTCTGGATGATTGTCACAACTTGGTCATTCCAGAGAAATTATGCAAGATGGACAAGTTCCTAGAGGTTCCGGTGCACCCCGACGCTTTTCCTATACCCAAGCGGGTGGCGGACATAGTAAATAAGGAGTGGGAAAAGCCCGGCATACATTTTGTTCCCCCCCCTATTTTTAAGAAATTATTTCCTATGGTCGACCCAGAAAGGACTTATGGCAGACAGTCCCTAAGGTCGAGGGGGCAGTTTCTACTCTAAACAAACGCACTACTATTCCTATCGAAGATAGTTGTGCTTTCAAAGATCCTATGGATAAAAAATTGGAGGGTTTGCTTAAAAAGATTTTTGTACAGCAAGGTTACCTTCTACAACCCATTTTGTGCATTGTTCCTGTCACTACAGCAGCGTGGTTCTGGTTCGAGGAACTAGAAAACTCGCTTAGTAGAGAGACTCCATATGAGGAGGTTATGGACAGAGTTCACGCACTTAAGTTGGCTAACTCTTTTATTTTAGATGCCGCTTTGCAATTAGCTAGATTAGCGGCGAAAAATTCAGGGTTTGCTATCGTGGCGCGCAGAGCGCTTTGGCTAAAGTCTTGGTCAGCGGATGTGTCATCCAAGACAAAATTGCTTAACATCCCTTTCAAAGGTAAAACTCTATTTGTACCAGAATTGAAAGAGATTATTTCAGACATCACTGGGGGAAAGGGCCACGCCCTTCCACAAGATAGGCCTTTCAAGGCCAAAAATAAGTCTAATTTTCGTTCCTTTCGCAATTTCAGGAACGGACCGGCCTCTAATTCTGCATCCTCTAAGCAAGAGGGTAATGCCTCACAACCCAAACCAGCCTGGAAACCGATGCAAGGCTGGAACAAGGGTAAGCAGGCCAAGAAGCCTGCCGCTGCTAACAAAACAGCATGAAGGAGTAGCCCCCGATCCGGGACCGGATCTAGTGGGGGGCAGACTCTCTCTCTTTGCTCAGGCTTGGGCAAGAGATGTTCAGGATCCCTGGGCGCTAGAAATAGTTTCTCAGGGTTATCTCCTGGAATTCAGGGAACTACCCCCAAGGGGAAGGTTCCACATGTCTCACTTATCCTCAAACCAAATAAAGAGACAGGCGTTCTTACATTGTGTAGAAGACCTGTTAAAGATGGGAGTGATACACCCAGTTCCAATAAAGGAACAAGGAATGGGATTTTATTCCAATCTGTTCGTAGTTCCCAAAAAAGAGGGAACTTTCAGACCAATTTTGGATTTGAAGATCCTAAACAAATTTCTCAGGGTACCATCGTTCAAGATGGAAACCATTCGAACGATTCTACCCACTATCCAGGAAAGTCAATTTATGACTACCGTGGATCTAAAGGATGCATACCTACATATTCCTATCCACAAAGATCATCATCAGTTCCTAAGGTTCGCTTTTCTGGACAAGCATTACCAGTTTGTGGCCCTCCCATTCAGGTTAGCCACTGCTCCAAGGATTTTCACAAAGGTACTAGGGTCCCTTCTAGCGGTTCTAAGACCGAGGGGCATTGCAGTAGTACCTTACTTGGACGACATTCTAATACAAGCGTCGTCCCTGTCAAAAGCAAAGGCTCATACAGACATCGTTCTGGCCTTTCTCAGATCACACGGATGGAAGGTGAACATAGAAAAAAGTTCTCTGTCTCCGTCGACAAGAGTTCCCTTCTTGGGAACAATAATAGATTCCTTAGAAATTAGGATTTTTCTGACAGAAGTCAGAAAGTCAAAACTTCTAAGAACTTGTCAAGGTCTTCATTCTGTTCCTCGTCCTTCCATAGCACAGTGCATGGAAGTAGTAGGGTTGGTGGTTGCAGCAATGGACATAGTTCCTTTTGCACTAATTCATCTAAGATCATTACAACTGTGCATGCTCAAACAGTGGAATGGGGACTATACAGACTTGTCTCCAATGATTCAAGTAGATCAGAAGACCAGAGATTCACTCCGTTGGTGGCTGACCCTGGACCATCTGTCCCAGGGAATGAGCTTCCACAGACCAGAGTGGGTCATTGTCACGACCGACGCCAGTCTAGTGGGCTGGGGCGCGGTCTGGGAATCCCTGAAAGCTCAGGGTCTATGGTCTCAGGAAGAGTCTCTTCTCCCGATAAACATTCTGGAACTGAGAGCTATATTCAATGCTCTCAGGGCTTGGCCTCAACTAGCAAAGGCCAGATTCATAAGGTTCCAATCAGACAACATGACGACCGTTGCGTATATCAATTATCAGGGGGGAACAAGGAGTTCCCTGGCGATGAAAGAAGTGACCAAAATAATTCAATGGGCGGAGGATCACTCCTGCCACCTGTCTGCGATCCACATCCCAGGTGTGGAAAACTGGGAGGTGGATTTTCTGAGTCGTCAGACATTCCATCCGGGGGAGTGGGAACTCCATCCGGAGATCTTTGCCCAAATAACTCAATTATGGGGCATTTCAGACATGGATCTGATGGCGTCTCTTCAGAACTTCAAGGTTCCTTGCTACGGGTCCAGATCCAGGGATCCCAAAGCGACTCTAGTAGATGCACTAGTAGCACCTTGGACCTTCAACCTAGCTTATGTATTTCCACTGTTTCCTCTCATTCCCAGGCTGGTAGCCAGGATCAATCAGGAGAGGGCCTCGGTGATCTTGATAGCTCCTGCGTGGCCACGCAGGACTTGGTATGCAGACCTGGTGAATATGTCATCGGTTCCACCATGGAAGCTACCTTTGAGACAGGACCTTCTTGTTCAGGGTCCATTCGAACATCCAAATCTGGTCTCCCTCCAGCTGACGGCTTGGAGATTGAACGCTTGATTCTATCGAAGCGTGGGTTTTCAGATTCTGTGATAGATACTCTGGTTCAGGCCAGAAAACCGGTAACTAGAAAGATTTACCATAAAATATGGAAAAGATATATCTGTTGGTGTGAATCCAAAGGATTCCCATGGAATAAGATAAAAATTCCTAAGATTCTCTCCTTTCTACAAGAAGGTTTGGAGAAAGGATTATCTGCAAGTTCTCTAAAGGGACAGATCTCTGCTTTATCTGTCTTACTACACAAAAGACTGGCAGCTGTGCCAGATGTTCAAGCATTTGTTCAGGCTCTGGTTAGGATCAAGCCTGTTTACAGACCTTTGACTCCTCCCTGGAGTCTAAATCTAGTTCTTTCAGTTCTTCAAGGGGTTCCGTTTGAACCTTTACATTCCATAGATATTAAGTTACTATCTTGGAAAGTTTTGTTTTTGGTTACAATTTCTTCTGCTAGAAGAGTTTCAGAGTTATCTGCTCTGCAGTGTTCTCCGCCCTATCTGGTGTTCCATGCAGATAAGGTGGTTTTGCGTACTAAGCCTGGTTTTCTTCCTAAGGTTGTTTCTAACAAAAATATTAACCAGGAGATAGTTGTACCTTCTTTATGTCCGAATCCAGTTTCAAAGAAGGAACGTTTGTTACACAATTTGGACGTAGTCCGTGCTCTAAAATTCTATTTAGAGGCTACAAAAGATTTCAGACAAACATCTTCCTTGTTTGTTGTTTATTCTGGTAAAAGGAGAGGTCAAAAAGCGACTTCTACCTCTCTTTCCTTTTGGCTTAAAAGCATCATCCGATTGCCTTATGAGACTGCCGGACGGCAGCCTCCTGAAAGAATCACAGCTCACTCCACTAGGGCTGTGGCTTCCACATGGGCCTTCAAGAACGAGGCTTCTGTTGACCAGATATGTAAGGCAGCGACTTGGTCTTCACTGCACACTTTTGCCAAATTTTACAAATTTGATACTTTTGCTTCTTCGGAGGCTATTTTTGGGAGAAAGGTTTTGCAAGCTGTGGTGCCTTCCATTTAGGTAACCTGATTTGCTCCCTCCCTTCATCCGTGTCCTAAAGCTTTGGTATTGGTTCCCACAAGTAAGGATGACGCCATGGACCGGACACACCAATGTTGGAGAAAACAGAATTTATGCTTACCTGATAAATTACTTTCTCCAACGGTGTGTCCGGTCCACGGCCCGCCCTGGTTTTTTAATCAGGTCTGATGAATTATTTTCTCTAACTACAGTCACCACGGTACCATATGGTTTCTCCTATATAAATTTCCTCCTGTCCGTCGGTCGAATGACTGGGGTGGGCGGAGCCTAGGAGGGACTATTTGCTGGGACTCTTTGCCATTTCCTGTTGGGGAAGAGATATCCCACAAGTAAGGATGACGCCGTGGACCGGACACACCGTTGGAGAAAGTAATTTATCAGGTAAGCATAAATTCTGTTTTCTCTGGCCTTTTTCGGAGTATTCCGGATTTCGGAGCTAATAAGTCGCTCTAAGAGGGCGCAGGAGGGCTTGGGTATCTATGATGTTGGGGTGACGGACTCTCATGTGTCCATATTGTTAAGGCGATCAAAGACCGATCAGGAAGGGAAAGGCAAAACCGTGATTCTGTACCCCACGGGGGTGGAGGTGTGCCCGTGCGGGGCATTGCGGGAGTTTTTGGCAGTAAGACCAAATGTGGAAGGGTCATTACTGATCCATGAGGATGGCGGGGCACTGTCGCAATATCAATTTCGGGCAGTGTTGGCTAGGGCGTTGTGTATGTTGGGGCGCAATCCAAAACAATTCAGCTCGCATTCTTTCAGAATAGGCGCAGCAACGGAGGCTGCTGCTTTGGGTTTGGGGGAGGAGATTGTAAAAGGGGTGGGGAGATGGTCATCCACTTGTTATCGTGCGTATGTCCGTCCTCATTTGTTACCTTAATCGCATTCAGCATGTTTTTAACTTCTTTCAGATCCGCTGCAGGTTTGGGTGGTGGGCCACTCTTTTATTTACTGGGCACAAAGGGCAGCAGGGTCCAAGGAAGACGGCCTGCAGCTAGGATTTAAAAGGGAAAAAGCTGTTGTCCGGGGGTTTGGTATTCGGGGCATGCGGTGGGACCAGGTCGTGTTTTCCGTGGTGGGTTATGCAAGGCAATTTCCCCGTCCCAACGTTCTGGTGATTCATGCCTGGGGGCAATGATCTTGGTTTCTCTGCCACAAAAAGAACTGGTCAGGTGGATTAAGAGGGATTTGTCACGGTTACGGGAGTTATTCCCTGGATTGCTGATCGTTTGGTCCACAATGGTGCCAAGATTATATTGGCGAGCGGCATGGGATCAAAGTAGGTTAGATAATAGCAGGCGTAAGGTAAACAAATTGATTACAGCATTCATGAAGAGGATTAAAGGGGCAGTGGTCCACCATGAGGACCTGGAGGATGTGGGAAAAGGCAAATTTTATTTACAGGACGGAGTCCACTTAAACGAATTTGGAGTACGGCTTTTTATTCTCGCCATCCGGGAAAAACTTCAATTGCTGATGTGAGGGGTGGCGGAACTGAGGAAGTGGGGACTTCCCAATTTTTTGGCGGTGTGCTAGCATCATCAATTGTTAGACCAAGGAAGGAAATGGCTGGTGGTTAGCCTCCCAAGGGGTGGGGAGAGCTAAGTAATTTGCTTCTTGGGCATGGGGTCCCTTGGAGCTGGTATTAGGTGGATGGAACGGACTTAGCGCCTTGCGAAGTCCAGTTGAGCAAAAAGATGGCCTGGTCTGGTGGTGATGAAGGAATAACCCTGGGGTGGGTTAAAAGGCATGTAAAGTGATGCTAGCGCATTAATAGTTGGGGGTTTGTTGTGTATTTTTGCACTTTTTATTTATTGATGTTATTTAAGTTTATGTTAAGTTAATAAACAGGCTGTGGCCAGAATTTTATACCACAAATTACGTGTCTGTCCTTATTTTTGTAATGTTAAGGTAATTATGGGCTTATTTGGGGGGCCGGTAATGGACGACTCAGTAGGTCATCTGCAGATTCTATCACTAAAGGCAGTCACCTCTCCTCCCTCCCTGAGCATGGTGCAGTCAGCCTCTTACTTGAGGCAGAATACGGCCAGCAGCTTAATTTATAGTATAAACCAGTGAACCAAGGTAAGAGGGCAATGAGGGTGCTGTACAAAGTAAGGTCTGTTTATTATTAAGAGTGCTGTTTCTTTCATGTGCACCGCTGTGTGAGGGCTGAGCACCATTGTAACTGGGCTCTCTCACTACAATTCCCAGCAGATTTGTGTTAACCCTATTGTGAGTGTGTGTGTGTGTGTGCCCTGCTTATTAAACTGTGTTTTAATTTGTGACATAAAATTAAAAAAAAATGTTCTTTATTCCTCTCTATCTCCATTCTTTTTCCATTCATAATCAATAATTGCACTAATTACTTCATAAAAATATTAGTGCCTTGTAACATACATTTATATCTTAAAACAGACTTACAGAATAGCCAGAGACCTGTAAATGTTAATACATTTATTTCTGTACATAACACCAAACCATCAAAATGCACCCTAAAAAAATAGCACTGCTTTGTTTTTTTGTAAGAAGGTGCCAGCCTTGACAAAATGACTGTACTATATACACTGGAGAGCACTTTCTACGTTTAAAAAGTGTAAAAAAGTGGGAACTCTCTCCAGTTTTGTATATATAGCCAGCTGAATTAGCAACTGTATTTCTGTTATGATCATTGTTCAGTACTTCAGTAACACATGATGAGCTTGGATTTTTTATTTTAAATAATTGCTTGCAGTCATATGGATCCGGTGTGTGAGACTGAGTAAGTGTGTGTGTGTCAGACTGTGTGTGTGTGAGACTGTGTGTGTGTGGGGGGGGGCTGTGTGTGTGTGTGAGTGACTGTGTGAGTGTGAGTGACTGTGTGTGTGAGACTGTGTGAGCCTGTGTGTGTGTGTGTCTGTGTGTGTGTGGGACTGTGTGTGTGAGACTGTGTGAGACTGTGTGTGTGTGAGACTGTGTGTGTGTGTGTGTGGGACTGTGTGTGTGAGACTGTGCGTGTTTGTGAGACTGTGTGTGTGTGAGACTGCGTGTGTGTGAGACTGTGTGTGTGTGTGAGACTGTGTGTGTGAGACAGTGTGTGTGTGTATGTGAGAGTGTGTGTGTGAGACTGTGTGTTAGATGGTGTGTGTGTGGGTGTGTGTATGTGTGAGACTGTGAGTGTATGGATCATGAACCTTAAACTTTTTAGGTACCAGATTACTTTTTTGTTGAATAAATAAATATTATTCGGTTTAGTTATATGTTTATTAGTTTTATTACTATGCGTTCCATTTTTTTTTTGGGGGGGGGGAATTAATCTTGCACCAGGGCCCTCTGTTCATTAGTTTCGGCACTGCAACTCCATATAGAATTTGACCAAAAATTTGACAGGAAAAATGACCCCTTCCAAGTAGGCTAGCCCCTATATAAAAATTCTGTATTCAAGGAAGAGTAATTAATTATAGTTTATTAATCACTATAATAAACATAGAATGAATTAGATTAAGTATTAGTGTTCTAACAGTAGATGGCTCTTGCATATAAGGTAAAAATATGGGAAAAATACCAATTTTATTTATGTCTACCGCCATCATTCCTAGGCTACAATCAATGTTATAAGTTACACTTGTTTACAGGAATAAGCGACAAGCTAGAACCTTAGTGATCAAATTAAGCAAAAAACCCCATTACCTAATGCAAAATAAACTAATATAAAAGTATCTCTGTCAGCAAGACTAAGGAAAAACACATCTCAATGTCATAGTTTCTATGGGCCCAATGATCAAAGATGCTCCAGTTTGAAGAGAATTTATAGCACAGACTTTAAAGGGGGCTGTGCTCACTGAAAAAAGGGCAGAACCTGGAAGTCTGAGAGAGGTGAGCAAAACCTTCCATAGAAAGTAATGAAGCTCTCAAGGATACAGAATCTCACAAGGAAGTGAAGTTAACAGGTGAGCACCTGACACTGGTATAATTTCTCAGTTTGCAGCAAATAAAAATTAAACTGAAATGTTTTCACTACAATTTAACTTGCATTTGCCTCTAGTTTAGTATAATTTAGTATACTTTTCTGTCAGTTAAATAAATGTAGTGTACAATGCTTAAAACGTATCATGAGAATTGTAGGAGATATTCAGACATTCCATGGGAACTCCCCTGTTCAGCCCAAGGAACCCCTCTGTCCATCCCACTTTCTAAAACTGCCAGTTTTTTATTTTTTTAAATTTGTAAAAGATACAATTTGTAAAAGATACACATACATACAAAGTATGACCCTAATTTCTTAAAGTAAGACATAAACTCTCAAAGCAGAATTAGTAAAATGATTGCTGTATCTAAATCTAAATGCATTAAAATACTAAATAGAAAGTCCAAATCTTAAATGTAATAAAACTTAAAGGACCCAATTAGAAGATTGAAGTAATATAAAATACAAAGCACAAAGTGTAAATGTAACACAACTCTCCTGTCATGCAGTGCTATGTTGTACAGGGATTGTGTCTCCACATACAGAAATGAATGGAGAGCCCCTTAGAGAAGTATAGCAAAATCTGCCTTACTAGAATCTTGTGAAAGATCTTGCAGTGCTGGAGGATCATTTTAAATCAACTCATCTGAGTGGAGAGCTTTATGGGAGGCATCTATCATCTCTCTGGGACTTCCATTTTCTCCATTTATCTCATAACATTCTGTGAGTTCAGCCCCTGTGAAGTCTGCATTATAATTTCTCTCCAAGATGGAGCCTGTTTAATCAGGCCCTTAAACAACTGTACATGTCCTATTATTGTAAATTTTAACATCAGACCTACATGGAAACTTTATGTTAGGATTATCACTTTTGTAAAATTGGCCAATATTGGTTCAAAATGTGAGTAACGTGATAACAATGTTGGTATTATGTAATATGCCCTTGAATGCTGCAACACTTTGCATAGCAATGTGTTGCAGTCCTCTCTGATTTCTAAAGGGTTAAGATGTATTTGAACACATAAACTTTGAGATTTGAAGAGAAACTACTATTAAATCAGAGGGAAGACATTGGCTTTATTAGTTAGAATCCATAGCCCTCTTTGGTATGAATAAAGAATTATAATGGTTTGTGCTCTATTTAAGAGATTGTAATAAACTATAGGTCATAACTAACAATGCTTTAATGTTTAATACATTTTTAATGATTTTGTCCACTAGGTGGAGTATGTTAAATATAAAGATTTTGGATGTTTGATATGGTTTATTTATTTTAAAGGGATATGAAACCCAAAAATGTACTTTTGTGATTCAGACAGAGCAAACCATTTCAAAAAAGTTTCCTATTTACTTCTATTATCAAATTTGTTTCGTTCCCATGATATTCTGTTTTGAAGAGATACCTAGGTAGGCATCTGAAGCACTACATGACAGGAAATAGTGCTGACATTTAGTGCTCTTGCAAAAGGATAACATTCTTCCAAAACTGCTGCCATATAGTGCTCCAGAAATGGGCCGTCTCCTAAGCATACGTCTCTGCTTTTCAACAAAAGATACAAAGAAAACAAAGATCAATTGATAATAGAAATCAATTAGAAAGTTGTTTAAAATCATATGCTTTACTTGAATATTGAAATAATTTTTTGGGTATAATATCCCTTTAATGGAGACCTCTAGTGGGCAGCAACACATTGTAATGTGAGCTTTTTATGTTTTTGTATTTTGTACTCCCTGCATGGGGTATGTAAACCACCACAAACGCATTGTTTATTAGACATACTTAAAGGGACAGTCTAGGCCAAAATAAACTTTCATGATTCAGATAGGGCATGTAATTTTAAACAATTTTCCAATTTACTTTTATCACCAATTTTGCTTTGTTTTCTTGGTATTCTTAGTTGAAAGCTTAACCTAGGAGGTTCATATGCTAATTTCTTAGACCTTGAAGGCCACCTCTTTTCAGAATGCATTTTAACAGTTTTTTACCACTAGAGGGTGTAAGTTCACGTATTTCATATAGATAACACTGTGCTCGTACACGTGAAGTTATCTGGGAGCAGGCACTGATTGGCTAGACTGCAAGTCTGTCAAAAGAACTGAAATAAAGGGGCAGTTTGCAGAAGCTTAGATACAAGATAATCACAGAGGTTAAAAGTATATTATTATAACTGTGTTGGTTATGCAAAACTGAGAAATGAGTAATAAAGGGATTATCTATCTTTTAAAACAATAAAAATTCTGTTGTAGACTGTCCCTTTAAGAGCATGTAGCTCAAAACATTGTCTGTAGCTGCAGGAATCCAGAAGAGTGAAATGAAGGCCTTTTTAATCTTTTTATGAGAATGTGTGACAAAACGATGTATTTTTAATACGGCATTGGAACTCTTTCCAGTTTGCCATATACCATATCCATTTTAAAACCTCTTTATTAAAGGGCCACTAAACCCAAAATCTTTCTTTCATGATTCAAATAGAACATACAAATTTAAACAACATTACAATTTACTTCTATTATTTATTTTGCTTCATTTTTTAGATATCCTTTTATATATATATATATATATATATATATATATATGTGTGTGTGTGTGTGTGTGTGTGTTAGTGTGTGTATTTTGCTTCATTTTTTAGATATCCTTATATATATATATATATATATATATATATATATATATATATATATATATATATGTGTGTGTGTGTGTGTGTGTGTGTGTTAGTGTGTGTAAAAACTTATTTGAATGTGTTTTTGATGTGTTTTGTGCAACTTTTTTTTTTTTTTTAACCTTCACATTACATCATCAAGTTAAATATTCTAGTGCAGATTCGGCTTGTGCTGGAGCGCAAGCTATAACTTTCAACTTGTAATTCCATCACTATTTAGCGTGACATTTGTTGAAAGTATAGGATGCGTTAGAGCGATATCGGCCATGCTAACCCATCTCTGTGAAACCATCTCTGTGAAATGTAATTTACCATGTACTTGTAATATCAAGTTGTGCACTATTGCTTATAGCAACCCGTGCTATCATTAGCGTGCCACTTGTAATCTAGCCTAAAGTAAGTTAAAGTCAGTAATGCAAAAAAATAAGTTTGAATCGGCTTTAAGTATATTATGGTTTAACTTGATACAAAGTCACTCACAAAGTGCTGAAAATGGTGAATATCTTAATTCTGATGGCATGCATTTTGCAAATAGTTTATTAGGCCACGTTAAACAAAATACAAAGACAAACTGACAGAACTGGAACAGACTCCATAGTGTTCAGACAGAAGACGAGATTAAACATAACAAAAGAAAAACAAAATAATGGCCAGATTGCAAGTGGCACGCTATTTAGCGCATTCAATCGAGTGTAAACTTCGCTAGAAGTAATCTTTTTGTGCATGTTAAAGGGACAGTCTAGGCCAAAATAAACTTTCATGATTCAGATAGAGCATGTAATTTTAAACAATTTTCCAATTTACTTTTATCACCAATTTTGCTTTGTTCTCTTGGTATTCTTAGTTGAAAGCTTAACCTAGGAGGTTCATATGCTAATTTCTTAGACCTTGTAGCCCACCTCTTTCAGATTGCATTTTAACAGTTTTTCACCACTAGAGGGTGTTAGTTCACATATTTCATATAGATAACACTGTGCTCGTGCACAAGAAGTTATCTGGGAGCAGGCACTGATTGGCTAGACTGCAAGTCTGTCAAAAGAACTGAAAAAAGGGGCAGTTTGCAGAGGCTTAAATACAAGATAATCACAGAGGTTAAAAGTATATTATTATAACTGTGTTAGTTATGCAAAACTGGGAAATGGGTACTAAAGGGATTATCTATCTTTTAAAACAATAAAAATTCTGGTGTAGACTGTCCCTTTAAGTAGCTCTTGTATTACAAGTTGAAAGTAAAAAGTTTGCATGTGAGCAAAACCAGACGCGTGCTAGCCAATAGAATATCGCAACCACGCTAACATATGTTGGGTTAGTGCACATGAAAAATTACTATATACCATATGTCTTCTAACTTTTTTTTATATGAATATATATAAAAAAATATATATAAATAACCTGAGTTACACTAACACCTAACATTACACTACAATTAAAATAATTACATTAATTAAATACAATTACCTAAATTAAAAAAACAAACAAACACTAAATTACACAAAATAAAAAAACAAATTATCAGATATTTAAACTAATTACACCTAATCTAATAGCCCTATTAAAATAAAAAAAGCTCCCCCAAAATAAAAAAACCCTAGCCTAAACTAAACTACCAATAGCCCTTAAAAGGGCCTTTTGCGCGGCATTGCCCCAAAGAAATCAGCTCTTTTACCTGTAAAAAAAAATACAAACAACCCCCCAACAGTAAAACCCACCACCCACACAACCAACCCCCCAAATAAAATCTTAAATAAAAAAATCTAAGCTCCCCATTGCCCTGAAAAGGTAATTTGGATGGGCATTGCCCTTAAAAGAGCATTTAGCTCTTTTGCTGCCCAAACCCTAACCTAAAAATAAAACCCACCCAATAAACCCTTAAAATAACCTAACACTAACTACCAAAGATCCACTTACAGTTTTGAAGACCGGACATCCATCCTCAACGAAGCCGGGAGAAGTCTTCAGCGAATCGGCAGAAGTCTTCATCCAACTGGGCAGAAGTCTTCATCCAAGCCAGCAGAAGTGGTCCTCCAGACGGGCAGAAGTCTTCATCCAGACGGCATCTTCTATCTTCATCCATCCGGTGTGGAGCGGCTCCATCTTCAAGACATCCGGCGCGGAGCATCATCTTCAATCGACGTCTTCTTTACAATGAGGGTTGCCTTTAAATGACATCATCCAAGATGGCATCCCTTGAATTCCGATTGGCTGATAGAATTCTATCAGCCAATCGGAATTAAAGGTGAAAAATTCAATCAGCCAATAGGATTGGAACAGCCAATAGAATACAAGCTCAATCCTATTGGCTGATTGCATCAGCCAATAGGATTTTTTTTACCTTTAATTCCGATTGGTTGATATAATTCTATCAGCCAATCGGAATTAAAGGGACCCCATCTTGGATGACATCATTTAAAGGAACCTTCATTTGTCTTTAGTCGTCGGAAGAAGAGGATGCTCCACGCCAGATGTCTTGAAGATGGACCCGCTCCACGCTGGATGGATGAGGATAGAAGATGCCGTCTGGAGGACCACTTCTGCCGGCTTGGATGAAGACTTCTCCCGGCTTCGTTGAGGACTTCTTGCCGCTTCGCTGAGGACTTCTCCCAGCTTCGTTTAGGATGGATGTCCGGTCTTCAAAACTGTAAGTGGATCTTCGGGGGTTAGTGTTAGCTTTTTTTAAGGGTTTATTGGGTGGGTTTTAGTTTTAGATTAGGGTTTGGGCAATAGAAAAAGAGCTAAATGCCATTTTAAGGGCAATGCCCATCCAAATGCCCTTTTCAGGGCAATGGGAAGCTTAGGTTTTTTTGGTTAGGATTTTATTTGGGGGGTTGGTTGTGTGGGTGGTGGGTTTTACTGTTGGGGGGTTGTTTGTATTTTTTTTTACAGGTAAAAGAGCTGATCTATTTGGGGCGATGCCCCGCAAAAGGCCCTTTTAAGGGCCATTGGCAGTTTAGTTTAGGCTAGGGTTTTTTTTTATTTTGGGGGGGCTTTTTTATTTTGATAGGGTTATTAGATTAGGTGTAATTAGTTTAAATATCTGATAATTTCTTTTTTTATTTTGTGTAATTTAGTGGGGATTTTTTTTTGTAATTTAGGTAATTGTATTTAATTTAGGTAATTGATTTAATTGTAGTGTAAGTTTAGGTGTTAGTGTAAGACAGGTTAGGTTTTATTTTACAGGTAAATTTGTATTTATTTTAATTAGGTAGTTAGTAAATAGTTAATAACTATTTACTAACTAGTCTACCTAGTTAAAATAAATACAAACTTGCCTGTAAAATAAAAATAAACCCTAAGCTGGATACAATGTAACTATTAGTTATATTGTAGCTAGCTTAGGGTTTATTTTACAGGTAAGTATTTAGTTTTAAATAGGAATTATTTAGGTAATATTAGGAATTTGTATTTATATTTCTTTTAATTATATTTAAGTTAGGGGGTGTTAGGGTTTGAGTTAGACTTAGGTTTAGGGGTTTAAAACTTTAGTATAGGGGCGGCGATGTTGGGGGCAGCAGATTAGGGGTTAATAAATGTAGGTAGGTGGCGGCAATGTTAGAGGTGGCAGATTAGGGGTTAATAATTTTTAACTAGTGTTTGTGATGCGGGAGTGCAGCGTCTTAGGGGTTAATATGTTTATTATAGTGGCGGCGATGTCCGGAGCGGCAGATTAGGGGTTTATAAGTGTAGGTAGGTTGCGGCGACATTGGAGGCGGGAGAATAGGGGTTAATAAGTATAATGTAGGTGTCGGCGATGTTGGGGGCAGCAGATTAGGGAGTAATAAGTATAATGTAGGTGGCGGCGATGTCGGGGGCGGCAGATTAGTGGTTAATAAGTGTAAGATTAGGGGTGTTTAGACTTGGGGTTCATGTTAGGGTGTTAGGTGTAAACATAAATTTAGTTTCCCCATAGGAATCAATGGGGCTGGGTTACGGAGCTTTACGCTGCTTTATTGCAGGTGTTAGGCTTATTTTCAGCCGGCAATCCCCATTGATGTCTATGGGGAAATCGTGCACGAGCACGTAAAACCAGCTCACCGCTGCCTTAAGCAGCGCTGGTATTGGAGTGCGGTATGGAGCTCAATTTTGCTCTACGCTCACTTCTTGCCTAATATCGCCGGGTTTATGAAAACCTGTAATACCAGCGCTGTAGGGAAGTGAGCAGTGACAATAACTTGCAAGTTAGCACTGCGCCGCTCATAACGCAAAACTCGTAATCTAGCCAAATGATTATTGTTTCTTTTTTTCAAATGAGTGCCTTTTTCATCTTAAGTCTATAAACATTGTAAAAAGTGATGTATTGTTAGTTTCTATAGTGTAATTCTGGTTGTTTAAATTGTTAGTGTTTTTAATTTTCATCCACTAGATGGAGATGTTCAAACAAGTTATATTGGTCCCATTAAGGGTTCATAGAGGTATACTGCTATAAAGGTTACGAAAATTGATGACCATTGCATTACATGATTAAGGGGTGTTACCTCGAATCTTTGTGTTTGTTTGGATCTTACCCCATGTAACTGAATAAAAGGACTTTTTGCATGAATTGGAGACCACTTTCTTCCTTTTTCAACTATTTTTGGTGAGTTTGGCAGTTTCTCACTGTGGGACTCCTAACAGTGTTGTACTGGTATCTTCTTTTTCAATATACTAAGAATTCTCACCCCTTTGTAAATGACTTTAAAAGGATATTAAACCCAATTTTTTTCTTTCATGATTCAGATAGAGCATGCAATTTTAAGCAACTTTCTAATTTACTTCTACTATCATTTTTTTCTTTGTTCTCTTGGTATCTTTAAAGCAATAATGTATGTTTAGTAGCCGGACGACTTTTAGTTCAGCACCTAGTTAGGGCTTGCTGATTGGTGGCTACATTGGCTATACCAATCAGCAAGCACTACTACCTAGGTGCTGAAAGAAAAATGGGCCATCTCTTAAGCTTAAATTCCTGCTTTTCAAATAAAGATAGCAAGAAAATGAACAAAAATTTATAATAGGAGTAATTTAGAAACTTCTTTCCCTATTCAGTTTAAGGAAGTTTACTATGAAATTGCATGAGATCACAGTAAAAGAGTTCATGACCTCAGCACTGCTGATGCTGATTGGCTGCTGTTCATTTCTTCCTTTTTTTTGTTTACCTGCAGCTGGGCAGTAACTGAAAGATAACTTTTTACAGAGCACTTACTCTGGTGAGCTGAGGAAATTGTGAGGTAAAAAATCCCTTTTTAAATGAAAATGTTCAGGTGATATTTTCCTGTCAGCTTTTTATAGTTATGCTGCATCACTCTTGTCCCTTTAACTGCAAAGGGCTCCTATGCACTTTTATTTATATATATATATATATATATATATATATATATATATATATATATATATATATTCCAAGTAAACCCCTACTTGGCCAATGTATACGGGGAGTACAAAAAGCAGGCACACAACAGGAATTCAAACAGTCTTTATATGCAGAAAAAATCCAAACAGAGGGCCTTAAAGGGACACTCAGGTCAAATTAAATGTTCATGATTCAGAGGCAGCATGTAATTTTAAACAACTTTCTAATTTACTTTCATTAAAAAAATGTGCACATTCTTTTATATTTATACTTTTTGAGTCGCCAGCTTCTACTGAGCATGTGCAAGAATTCACAGAATATACATATATGCATTTGTGATTGGCTGATGGCTGTCACATGGTACAGGGGGAGTGGAAATATACATAACTGAAATGTGATAGAAAAAAAAATCTACTACTCATTTTAAGTTTGGAGTAAGAGGCCTACTTATCAAGCCGTCAACTGTGCTGCATTCAACGGCACCAATACGCTCGCCTGACATTGCCTAATATCGCAGCCGTGGACCTGAATACATTCTCCATATTTAACAAAAAAGCTGTCAAAAAGCCGCGCACCAAGTACGGGTTGATGAGCAGCGGACTGTTGCTAACAGTCATCGAACTCGCTGCTATTTGGCATTTTCACATCTTTATTTGTATACTGTCACTAAACACCGCCACTATACTAAACTGTTTAACCCCTATCCCGCCACTCCCGGACCACGCCGCAACTAAATAAAGTTAAATAAAGTTATTAACCCCTATCTCGCTGCTCCCGGAGCCCACCGCAACTCTAATAAACGTATTAACCCCTATCCCGCTGCTCCCGGAGCCCACCTCAACTCTTATAAACTTATTGACCCCTATCCCGCCGCTCACGGAGCCCACCTTATTAACCTACCCTAACTATTATACTAAAATTACATTAAACTACATTAAACTATTCATTAATCTACCCTGTTATACTAAAATTACATTAAACTATATTAAACTAATAATTAATCTACCGTAACTATTAGACTAAAATTACATTAAACTATATTAAACTAATAATAAATCTACCCTAACTATTAGACTAAAATTACATTAAACTATATTAAACTAATAATTAATCTATCCTAACTATTAGACTAAAATTACATTAAACTACAAATTAAATTAACTTTATTATATATTAAAAAACACCTAACCCTACTCAAATAATTTAAATCTACACTAAAAAATTACTAAATTACAAAAAACTAACAACTAGGTTACAAAAAATAACAAACACTAATTTACAAAACAAAATAAACACTAAGTTACACAAAAAAAATGTATCAAAGATTTAAACTAATTATACCTAATCTAAGGGCCCTATGAAAATAAAAAATCCCCCCCAAAATAAAAAAAACCCTAACCTACAATAAACTACAAACAGCCCTTAAAAGGGCCTTTTACCTGTAAATAAAAAATACAAATACCCCCCAACAGTAAAACCCACCACCCATACAACCAACCCCCTGAAATAAAAACCTAACTAAAAAAACCTAAGCTCCCCATTGCCCTGAAAAGGACAATTGTATGGGCATTGCCCTTAAAAGCTTTATTGCAGCCCAAACCCCAATCTAAAAATAAAACCCACCCAATACGCCCTTAAAAAATCCTAACACTTACCCCTGAAGATTCACTTACAGTTTTAAAGATCCGACATCCATCCTCCAAGAAGCCGGCAGAAGTCTTCATCCAAGCGGCCGAAGTCTTCATCCAAGCCCGCAGAAATCTTCACCCAGACGGCATCTTCTATCTTCATCCATCCAGCGCGGACCAGCTCCATCTTCAAGACATCCGACGTGGAGCATCCTCTTCGTTCGACGTCTTCTTCCCGAATGAAGGTTCCTTTAAATTACGTCATCCAAGATGGAGTCCCCTAGATTCCGATTGACTGATAGAATTCTATCAGCCAATCGGAATTAAGGTTGAAAAAATCCTATTGGCTGTTGCAATCAGCCAATAGGATTGAGCTTTCATCCTATTGGCTGATCCAATCAGCCAATAGAATGCAAGCTCAATCCTATTGGCTGATTGGATCAGCCAATAGGATGAAAGCTCAATCCTATTGGCTGATTGCAACAGCCAATAGGATTTTTTCAACCTTAATTCCGATTGGCTGATAGAATTCTATCAGCCAATCGGAATCTAAGGGACGCCATCTTGGATGATGTCATTTAAAGGAACCTTCATTCGGGAAGAACACATCGAACGAAGAGGATGCTCCACGTCGGATGTCTTGAAGATGGAGCCGCTCCGCGCCGGATGGATGAGGATAGAAGATGCCGTCTGGGTGAAGACTTCTGCGGGCTTGGATGAAGACTTCGGCCGCTTGGATGAAGACTTCTGCAGGCTTCTTGGAGGATGGATGTCGGATCTTCAAAACTGTAAGTGAATCTTCAGGGGTTAGTGTTAGGATTTTCTAAGGGCGTATTGGGTGGGTTTTATTTTTAGATTAGGGTTTGGGCTGCAATAGAGCTAAATGCTCTTTTAAGGGCAATGCCCATACAAATGCCCTTTTCAGGGCAATGGGGAGCTTAGGTTTTTTTAGTTAGGTTTTTATTTGGGGGGATTGGTTGTGTGGGCTGTGGTTGTTACTGTTGGGGGGGTATTTGTATTTTTTATTTACAGGTAAAAGAGCTGATTTCTTTGGGGCAATGCACCGCAAAAGGCCCTTTTAAGGTTTATTTGTAGTTTATTGTAGGCTAGTGGGTTTTTTATTTTGTGGGGTTTTTTATTTTCATAGGGCCCTTAGATTAGGTGTAATTAGTTTAAATCTTTGATAAATTTTTTTTGTTTTGTTTAACTTAGTGTTTATTTATTTTTGTAACAGTATTTGTTATCGTTTGTAACTTAGTTGTTAGTTTTTTGTAACTTAGTAATTTTTTAGTGTAGATTTAAATTATTTGAGTAGGGTTAGGTTTTTAAATATATAATATAGTTAATTTAATTTGTAGTTTAATGTAATTTAGTCTAATAGTTAGGGTAGATTAATTATTAGTTTAATATAGTTTAATGTAGTTTTAGTCTAATAGTTAGGGTAGATTAATTATTAGTTTAATATAGTTTAATGTAATTTTAGTATAACAGTTAGGGTAGATTAATGAATAGTTTAATGTAGTTTAATGTAATTTTAGTATAATAGTTAGGGTAGATTAATTAATAATTTAATATAGTTTAATTAAATTTTAAAGGTAAGTTTAAATTTATTATAAGATAGGGATGAGGTAATATTTCATATAAAGTTAGCGGGTTGTTAGGTTTAGGGGTTAATAGGTTAATTTAGTTTATGGCGATGTGGGGGGCTGGCGGTTTAGGGGTTAATAGGTTTAGTAATTGGTAGTGATGTGGGAGGCCAGGGGTTTAGGGGTTAATACATTTATTTAGTTACGGTGGGCTCCGGGAGCGGCGAGATAGGGGTTAATAACTTTATGTAGGTGGCGGCGGTGTTGGGACGACAGAATAGGGGTCAATAAGTATAATGTAGGTGGCGGCGGTG
Source organism: Bombina bombina (assembly GCF_027579735.1). Classification (NCBI taxonomy): domain Eukaryota; kingdom Metazoa; phylum Chordata; class Amphibia; order Anura; family Bombinatoridae; genus Bombina; species Bombina bombina. Next base: position 1,195,081,143 of record NC_069499.1, on the reverse strand, counting down.
TAGGGGGCGGCAGATTAGCGGTTAATAACTTTTATTTAGGTGTTGCGGTGTCAGGACGGCAGAATAGGGGTTAATAAGTATAATGTAGGTGGCGGCGGTGTAGGGGGCAGCAGATTAGGGGTGTTTAGACTTGGGGTACATGTTAGGGTGTTAGGTGTAAACATAACTTTTATTCTCCCATAGAAATCAATGGGATATCGGGCAGCAGCGAACATAAGCTTTTGCTGCTTTCAGACTCCCATTGATTCCTATGGCATCGAGGCGGCAGATTGAAAACCAGGTACGCTGGGCCGGAATAGTGGCGAGCGTACCTGTTAGATATTTGTTAACTAGCAAAAATTTGCATTCGGAACATCTGTAGTGACGTAAGAATCATTCTGTGTCGGACTGAGAACGGCGGATCGTATTTTACGTCACAAATTTCTACTTTTGCCGGTCTGTAGGCTTTGATAACTAAGGGGAATCAGGCTCGCCACAATTACGCTGCGGAATTCCAGCGTATTTGCGGTTGATGGCTTGATAAATAGGCCTCTAAGTGATATTGTATTGTCTTGTTATCATGCATTTGTTGATTATGCAAATCTATATATATATATATATATATGTGTGTGTACATATGTAATTATGTGTTCATATGTGTATTTATGCCTGTAAATACATATATACACATATAAATACATATGTATGCATATATAGATATATATATATATATATATATATATATATATATATATATATATACATATTTAGACATGTATATGTATGTATCTCTATGTTAAAAACAATTTGACTGAGATTTCATTTCTTTGAGCCCTTATAACTTTTTTGTGCAATATTTTTTTTTTATATTTTTTATTAGATGGTGTTATTATGAGTGTAACTGTACTTTGTAAAAACATTTTTATTTGTTTTGTGCAACTTTTTTGTTTTGCGAAACAGTTAACCAGAGCTCTGAAGTTGCAGTAATCATTCTAGCGCAAATCGCGATTGCGCTCAAGCGATAGTGTTTGCTTTCAACTCGTAATACCAACGGTAACCTGGCCCCATATCGCTCAGGCACAACTGTTTTTGCACCACTTGCAATCTAAATGTTTATATATAAGGATGAAATAATTGTATCTTTATCACAAAAAACGACTGGAGGTAAGGTTACTTGGAAAAGAATATAAACTTTATCAAAAATTCACTTGAACAAGAAGAATACGCTTGAAACTTTGGAGCACCGCCATTTACTCACCATAATTATTTTGAATAGATGGAAATTGTTGCTGGAAATAATCTGTATCCAACTTGTGTACAAAGAGAGAACCAAGAGAGAGATAGACATTCTTTTCAAGGAGACATCCTGGGAGAGATACCAAGAGCAAAGCTACGGAGAAAACAAATAAGAGTGTAAGCAAGAAAACAATACACAAAACCAACATGTCTCAAAAAGTAGCTTAGAGTCCATAAATGGCTATTAAATAAACATTAAAGTGATATTATCCATTGGAAGCCTTGCAGCTCACTAAATTCCAGAAGCAGAAGGCAAATCAACTGTGGTATAGAGGCCGATTTACCAAATGTTTGTCGGACCTGATCCGACAGTGCGGATCAGGTCTGACAGACATCGCTGAATGCGGAGAGCAATGCGCTCTCCGTATTCAGCATTGCACCAGCAGCTCACAAGAGCTGCTTGGTGCAAGCCGCCCCCTGCAGACTCGCGGCCAATCGGCCGCCAGCAGGGAGGTGTTAATCAACCCGATCGTACTCGATCGGGTTGAATTGTGGCGAATCCTGTCCGCCTCATTAGAGCAGGCAGACAGGGTTATGGAGCAGCGGTCAGAAACGGTCATGTCTGCCCCACATCGATAAATGCTGACATTTATCATTGCACAAGCATTTCTGGTGAAATCATTGTGCAATGCCGCCCTCTGCACATTTGAGGCTAATCGGCCGCTAGCAGGGGGCGTCAATCATCCAGATCGTCTTACGACCGATGCTTCTTAACTTTTGTTTCCGGCGAGCCTGAAGGCTCGCGCAGAAACAGCTGCATTGACAGCTTGATAAATTGTATGGCATAAAATGCATATATAATGTTTTCATAATTGATATTATTTACGTATTCTGCAGCCCCAACATTAGGCTCAGTTCAGAGGCTCTATCACCTAATCTCATAAACCTGAACAACAGGAGACACAGGAGCAGTGGTGCTAAGGGCTTTATATTTTATATTCATCACCTTTTTTGCCCTCAGTTAGCTCCCCAAATATTAAGTTCTAGAACCGCCACTGCTCAGGAGTACGCCAACATTAAGCAATATGGCTAAAGAGATAGAACCTGTAATTGGCTGGATTGCCCCACACCTTAAACAATGTCTTGTATGGCTAAGTGGGGTCAGAAAAGAAGAATTACACTAAAGATACAAATAAACTTTCATGATTTTGATAGAACATGTTGTTTTAAGAGACTTTCCAAATGAATTCCATTATCACATTTTGCACAAGCTTTTTATATGCACACTTTCTAAGGCACCAGCTCCTACTGGGCATGTGCACAAGTTCACAGTGTGTACGTATATATGTGTCTGCGATACATATTGAAAATATAATGCAGTTATTTTACACAAAAGTCAAAATTTTACTTTACAATTTTACTAATGCCCCTTTAAGCAAGAGGTTATTTGGTGTCTATCTCTCTGCTCTAACACACTGACCAATATAATCTATATTCATTAATTAATAAGACCTAATTAAGGGCCAGCTTACGAGTGGAGCGCAAAATTACGCTTTCACAAGTGCGATATTTGCACTCCACTCGTAATACCAGTGCACACAAATATGCGCTGATATTTGAAGTGGACCAAAAGAGCGCGCTTCCATAGGCTCCAATGGGAGCCTCATTCTCATGCCGTGAGACATGGCATGAGAACCTAGGGTAGTGAAGGGGTTAATTTGTGCAGCAATAGGAAGCAGATTTAAATATATATGTATATTAATATGACGAAAGTTAGCATTTCTTATTTCAATGAAACAGCAATGGACACATTTCTGCCCCAAAAAATGTATTCCAAGGAAAGGCTTAATAAAATGTATTGAAAATGTACTGAATAGGGATAAACAAAATAACTACCATTTGGAGGCTATGAATATTATTAATTATAAATTAACAATGAAAGCATTGGAACAAGCTCAACAGCTGCAAGCATTGTATTTGTGCGCGCATATATTTATCTAAGTATATATATAGAAACACACAGGCTGACACTTATTTATATCTTAGAGATATATATAGCATAAAGCTGCTGTCACAAGCTGACTGAGGAAACACAGAATGATAATAGACAAACGCAGAGAGAAAAGAAGCAAAGGCATAGTAAAAAAACAGAATGATAGAAAGACCTTTGACTTTTTCCATTACAAAATGTATCAAACGCGTTTCACATCTTTCACATTTCATTAATATTTTTTCTATTTGTCACTACACATATATTTAAATATGGGCTTCTTGCAATCAGCATCACTAAGTTTGGCATTACAAATAATTGCTTAAAAAATGTAACCAAAGTCTTGTGTTTTGCTTACAACTAAGGTCTAGATTTTGAGTGGAGCTCAATTTAGTGTTCCTGCTCGAGCTTAAACTTCGTTAGATGGAGGCTTTTTGAATGCGTCAGATCTCAGATAGCACGCGTATTACAAGTTGAAAGTAAAAAGTTTGTGCGCAAGCGAAACCCAATGGGTGGTAACTAATTATTGTGACCTTGTTAACTTCTCCCCATAGAAGTCAATGGAAAGCGTGAAGTTAAGAAAAAACAACTAACACCTATACTCGCACATGCTAATCCAACAGGAGTTATGAAAATGTCACATTCCAATGTTCTTGGCTTACAGAATAATGTACTTTTTATTGTAAATACAGAAAAAAATTACAGAAACCGGAAGAAGCCCTAGTGTTTGAGGGTGAAACGCGCATAGCTGAATGGAGGTAATATAGGATCAGGTGGCCCCCTTGCTATCAGTGAGCCAAGGAAGTCGGAGACTGTAAATCTCACTGAGGAGTCAGAGCCCTATCCTACACCTGACATAGAGGATGTGACGTTTGGCGGTTTACAGATCGGAATATGTGCAGACAGAGTTGACTACCTACCCAAACTGCATAGCCTGACGCTGACAGGGAGCAAATTGCAGGATTGAGCAATCAGCACACAGACGGTCGGTCACTTTGGCAGGAAACCCAGAGGAGCAGGTATGGCTGTACATCTGTTGTTGTTATACTAAGGACACTGCACAACAGTGTTCCACCAAACCGCTAACTATCTTGCTGGTAATAGTTGTGAGAATGGACCACAACAGGCACGGGCTGCCATTAAGTGGTGTACTTGAACATAGTTCCACCACATAGCTGGAGATATTATTCTCAAGTGTTTTACTATAGGGTAGTCTGCTCTCTTTGAGTAAAGTTTGTTCCATATTTATAAAGCAGTACTTTTCTGTTCCTGTTGGAATCTACTTTAAGAATGTTTAATTGTGGGAAAAAGAATGAACTTTGCAGATGCTGAACCACAGAATTCACTCACTGTCTTCTGCTGACAAGAGACTTTATAAGCTTTTTTATTTGTATGTTGGCAATACCAAGAAATATATTGTGGATAATTTGTAACCCTGATTATTCTTTGTATAGGGGGATAATAAGTGTGCAATCTTGTTGCAATTTACCACTTTTGTTGCTGTATCTTTGTAAGATATGCTCTAATGGAGAGTGCTGGACAAAAAACATAATTTATGCTTACCAGATAAATTCCTTTCCTTCCTGACAGGGAGAGTCCACAACTTAATTCCTTACTGTTGGGAAATACAACACCTGGCCATCAGAAGGAAGCAAAGACACCCCAGCCAAAGGCTTAAATATCTCTCCCACTTCCCCTATCCCCCAGTCATTCTGACTAGGTAACAAGAAAAAATAGGAGAAACATCAGGGTATAAAGGTGCCAAAAGAAATAATATAAAAAGTGAGCAGCCCATCAAAAAATAAATTACAGGTGGGGTTGTGGACTCCCTTCCAGGAAGGAAAGGAATTTATCTGGTAAGCATAAATTATGTTTTCCTTCCATAAGGCAGGGAGAGTCCACAACTTCATTCCTTACTTTTGGGAAAACTATACCCAAGCTCCAGAGGACACTGAATGAATAACGGGAGGGAACAATAAAAGAGGTGGACTCTATTCTGAGGGCACCACAGCCTTCAATTTTTTTTTCCAAAAAGCTGCTTCAGCCGAAGCAAACACATCAAACTTGTAAAATTTAGAAAAAATGTGTAAGGAGGACCAGGTAGTCACCTTACAAACCTGATCCATAGAGGTTTCGTTCTTAAAAGCCCAGGAGGAAGCCACTGCTCTAGTGTAATGAGCCATTATCCTCTCAGGAGGCTGTCGCCCCGCTGTCTCATAAGCTAAGCGGATGACACTCCTCAACCAGAAAGATAGGGAAGTCATAGTAGCCTTCTGCCCCTTACGCTTCCCCGTAGAGATGACAAACAAAGAGGAAGATTGTCTGAATTCCTTAGTAGCCTGAAGATAGAACTTCAAGGCACGAACAACATCCAGATTGTGAAGCAAGCGTTCCTTTGATGAAGAAGGATTAGGACACAAGGAAGAAACAACAATTTCTTGATTAATGTTAAGGTCCGACACCACCTTAGGGAGGAACCCTAATTTATTATGTAAAACCACCTTTTCAGCATGGAAAAAAAGATAGGGGGAGTGACATTGTAAAGCAGAAACCTCAGAAACTCTGCACGCAGAGGCAATAGCCAGCGAAAAAAGAACCTTCCAATATAACAATTTAATGTCAACAGTATGCATAGGCTCAAACAGAGCCTGCTGCAAAACACTAAGAACAAGATTTAGGCTCCAAGGCGGAGCCCCAGATCAAAACACAGGTCTGATCCTAGTCAGAGCCTTAACAAAGGACTACACATCCGGAAGCTCAGCCAATCTTTTGTGCAGTAACACCGACAGGGACGATATCTGTCCCTTCAGGGAACTATCAGATAGACCCTTCTCCAGTGCATCCTGGAGAAAAGATAAAATTCTGGCAACCTTAACCTTATGCCAGGAAAAGCCACGCTCTCCACACTTTATGGTAGATACGACGAGTAACTGACTTATGAGCTTGAACCAGAGTGTTGATAACACTCTTAGAGTCAGCAGTCAGCCTCAGAAAATCTAGATTTTGATGAACGAAGGGACCCTGTATCAGCAGATCTCTGCAACAAGGTAACCTCCACTGAGGAGATGAGGACATCCCCACCAAATCCGCAAACCACATCCTTCGTGGCCACGATGGAGCAATCAGAATCACTGATGCTTGCTCCTGCTTGATTCGAGCCACCACATGAGGGAGAAGCGGTAATGGAGGAAAAAGATATATGAGACTGAACCTCCATGGTACCGATAGGGCATCTATCAAATCCCGCTTGAGGATCCCTCAACCTTGACCCATACCTGGGTAGCTTGGTATTGAGGTGGGATGTCCCCCACTTGCTGTATATATCTGCAAACACCTTGGGGTGGAGAGACCATTCCCCTGGGTGAAAGGATGGCCTACTGAGGAAGTTCACTTCCCAGTTGCCCACAACCGGAATGTGGATTGCTGACAACATACATTTGTGAGTCTCCGCCCACTCTAGTATCTGAGATACTTTTCTCATCATCAAGGAACTTCTCGTTCCCCCCTGATGGTTGATTTAGGCAACCGAGGTTATATTGTCTGATAAACTAGGACTCTTAGAGTCAGCAGTCAGCCTCAGAAAATCTAGATTTTGATGAACGAAGGGACCCTGTATCAGCAGATCTCTGCAACAAGATAACCTCCACTGAGGAGATAAGGACATCCCCACCAAATCCGCAAACCACATCCTTCGTGGCCACGATGGAGCAATCAGAATCACTGATGCTTGCTTCTGCTTGATTCGAGCCACCACATGAGGGAGAAGCGGTAATGGAGGAAAAAGATATATGAGACTGAACCTCCATGGTACTGATAGGGCATCTATCAAATCCTGCTTGAGGATCCCTCAACCTTGACCCATACCTGGGTAGCTTGGTATTGAGGTGGGATGTCCCCCACTTGCTGTATATATCTGCAAACACCTTGGGGTGGAGATACCATTCCCCTGGGTGAAAGGATGGCCTACTGAGGAAGTTCACTTCCCAGTTGCCCACAACTGGAATGTGGATTGCTGACAACATACATTTGTGAGTCTCCGCCCACTCTAGTATCTGAGATACTTTTCTCATCATCAAGGAACTTCTCGTTCCCCCCTGATGGTTGATGTAGGCAACCAAGGTTATATAGTCTGTTAAACTAGGACAAATCCGGAAGGGGCCAAGCCTTCAAGGCTTGAAGATTGCCCGGAGTTCCAATATATTGATTGTAAGGGAAGACTCCTCCTGAGTCCACATTCCTTGTGCCTTCTTGGCACCCCAAACGGCTCCCCAGCCGTAAAGGCTTGTGTCCGTAGTCACAGTCTCCCAGGATGGTCTCAAGAAGCACGTGCGTTGGGACAGATGATCTGGACAGAGCCACCAAGAGAGGGAGTCTCTCGACAGGTTGTCTGTTGAGACAGATCTGAATGTTTGCCATTCCATTGTCTCAGCATGTATAGTTGTAAGGGTCTGAGATGGAATTTAGCAAAAGGAATGATGTCCATGCAGGACACCATGAGTCCGATCACCTCCATACACTGAGCCACTGAGGGTCTCGAGGAAGACTGGAGGGCAAGACATGCAGTAGTTAGCTTGCAACGTCTCTGATCTATGAGGAAAATTCTCATGGATATGGAGTCTATTATTGTCCCCAGGAAATTCACCCTTGCACTTGGAGTAAGAGAACTCTTTTCCAAGTTTATCTTCCATCCATGTGATCGAAGAAGATTGAGACTCTGAATGTTCTTCCGCTAGACAAAAAGATGGTGCCTGCACCAAGATATTGTCCATGTAAGGCACTACTGCAATACCTTGTGTTCTGGCAACAGCTAGAAGAGCCCCCAGAACCTTCATAAATATCCTTGGAGCAGTAGCTAGGCCAAACGAAAGAGCTAAGAACTGGAAATGCTGGTCCCTGTGTTCCCTGTGTATTGGAACGTGAAGATATGTATTCTTCAGGTCTATGGTGGTCATAAACTGTCCTTTCTAAACCAGAGGAAGGATTGACTATATTGTCTCCCTCTTGAAAGAGGGAACACTCAGAAACTTGTTTAGGCACTTTAGGTCCAGAATTGGACGAAAAGTTCCCTCCTTCTTTGGAACCATGAAAATGTTTGAATAAAACCCCAAACCTGTAGGTACCGGGACAATTACTCCTAGAAAAGAGAGTTCCTGTATGCAACCTAAGAAGGCAGCCCTCTTTTCTGGTCTTGTAGACAGACTGGAGAGTAGGAATCTGCCACTGGGCAGATGAGACTTGAATCCTGTCCTGTATCCTTGAGATACAACCTCCAGGACCCAGGGATCCTGTACATCCTGGAACCAAGCGTCTGAAAAAAGAGACAGTCTGATCCTTACTCGATCCGATCCCAGATCAGGGGCCGCCCCTTCATGCCGATTTGTTCTTGGTGGCTTCTTAGTCTGTTCCAGGACTGAGCAGGTTTCCAAATACTCTTGGGCTGCTCGGACTTGGATGAGAATTGCTGTCGTTATAATTTGTCAGAATGAAAGGAACAAAAATTAAACAACTGCCGTCCCTTAGGCCTATTTTTCTTATCCTGCGGTAGGAAGGCACCTTTCCCTCCTGTAACCGTAGAAATAATGGAGCCCAGCCCTGGACCAAATAAAATCTTCCCCTTGAAAGGAAGAGATAGGAGTCTGGATTTAGAAGCCATATCCACAGACCAAGACTTCAACCAGAGAGTGTGATGGGCTATGACCGCAAAACCAGAAGCCTTTGCATTTAGGCAAATAATCTGCATATTCGCGTCACAGATGAAGGAGTTAGCAATTCTCAGAACTTTAATTATCTCCTGAATATCCTCTAGCGGAGTCTCCACCTCACTGAACTCCGACAGAGCTGCTCCAGCAACCCCTGCTCCAGCTGCCACCGGTTGAAATAAAAACCCTGTATGTTGAAACATCTTCCTCACAAAGGTTTCCATATTCTTATCCATAGGTTCTCTAAAAGAAGAACTAGCCTCCAGAGGGATAGTACTATGCTTAGCCAGCATAGAAATAGCACCATCCACCGTATGGATGGAGCCCCACAAATCTAAGTAAGAGTCATGGACCAGGAATAATTTTTTAAAAGTAGACGTGGGGGGTAGAAAGAAGTTCCTATTCTTTCCCATTCGATACTAATAATGTTCGCCATCTTAACTGGCACAGGAAAAGTCAGAGGGACCTTCCTGTCTTCATAAACCCTGTCTACTTTAGGGACCTTAGGTTCCTCAGGGAGTGTAGCCTCTGGAACCTCTAGCGTAGACAGAACCTCCTTTAATAAAAAAACACAGATGCTCAATTTTAAAACTAAAGGAGGGTTCCTCCGCTGATGGAGGTTTAGAAACTGAAGTCTCTGACTCAGAAAGTTCATCCTCTGAAGCTACAGAGGTTAATTCATAATCAGATATCTGGGACATAGTAGCTAAATCCGACAAATATTTAGATGACTCTAGGTCAGGAGAACTATATTTAACCTTTCTCTTACGTTTGCTAGAGCACCGTCGATTGTAACTGCGCGGTAAAGTCCGTCGGAAAATAAAACCTCCAGATGGACGATTAGTTGAGCTGCGGGGAACTGCATGTGGAGTAGGTAGTGTAGAAAGGGTAGTAATCTCTCGGGACCCAGATTCCTGACACGTAGACAGCTCAGAGGGGCTAATAGCAATATGAGTATTAGCAGCCTTGTCTTCCTTCTTAGACTTTAGAACAGTGCTTAGGCAAATGGAACAAAATTGAGCAGGCGGGCTAACCACGGCCTCCTCACAATATAAACAGGAATTATTAATCAGTACAGGATGAGGGGAACCTTCTAATGTAGTATCAGAGTCCTCCATAGCTAAGATATATTGACAGAAGGATAGACAAAAAGAAACAATTTTATTAAAAAAACGGCACCTTTATAATCCCAATGGCTGGGGCACTCACCACCTCCTAGACCCAGACAGCTAACAGTGAAAACGCTCTCCTTAGGAGTGATGCCCGCAGCAGGATTGTAGGAAATGAAAGACCGCACCTGGTCACGTGTGTAGGACAGAACTAGGACGAGTGTAGGACAGAACTTCCCCTGCTATGAAAAAGGTGCTAAGCTATTATGAGCTGTGCAACACTCAAAAACGAAAGTGAAACCAGTTTGTTCCAAGCCAAAAGCACACAGTCTATGAGCCCAAAAAACTCACACATTAAAGCAGTTATAAATAACCCCTAGCTGTTCAAATAATCTCCGTGAAGGAGATATTAACCCTTGATCCTATCAAGGCATAAAGGAGCCACACTGTGACCCTGTATAGAAAAAATGTAAATATAAAACAGTCTTACCCTCCAGGATCCATGTTGTGTAACAGGCACAGCCTCTCAAGTGAGACAGTCTTGCAGCGAAGCTGCTGACATGGACTTGAGTGTGTAGCAGCAAGCAGTGAAACTCGTCAACACTGATTGCTGAGGACCTGTTAAGCGACAGTCTGGATAGGTTTGCAGAAAAACTTTCCCTGCATCTCCAGACTCTAACTTTTATCAATACTCTCACTGAGAGGTTGACATGATTACTTAAAACTCCAGTCCTTTCTTGAAAGGAACATACCCATTAGAGGACTATCCAAACCTTCTGGCACTTCTCTGCCACCTCCTATAGTGACGAAAGGCAAAGAATGACTGAGGGATAGAGGGAATGGGAGGGATATTAAGCCTTTGGCAGAGGTGTCTTTGCCTCCTTCTGGTGGCCAGGTGTTGTATTTCCCAACAGTAAGGAATGAAGTTGTGGACTCTCCCTGCCTTATGGAAGGATATACCTGATTTTTCTTTCTCATTTTTAGAAATTGTCTTTTGTATTTTCCGTGCACCGGAATTGATGTAATAGCATAATTTATGTTAGAACTTACCTGATAAATTAATTTATTTCATAGTGGCAAGAGTCCATGAGCTAGTGACGTATAGGTTATACATTCCTACTAGGAGGGGGCAAAGTTTTCCAAACCTCAAAATGCCTATAAATACACCTCCTACCTTACACATGCCTTAGTTTAAATTGTAGCCAAGAAGCGAGGTGTAAAAGAAGGAGTAAAAAGCATACAAAAAGAGGAACTGGAAAAAATAAACACCTAGATAACAAATTTTGCGTTACGGCTTGTAACGCTGAAAATATGGCATTTTCAGCTATAAAACAGCACCGCAGTTATTACAAGTGTTGTCGGATATAGGTGTACTGCACAACTTTTAGCCTGTACCGCAACGCCAGTCCTTCACACCTAAAAATTAATTTTTTTTCATGGGATTCCCATAGCACCGGTATTAAGAGTTTTGCGGTACGGCTAAAAAGTGAGCGTTACAGCCTAAAACTAAAAGATCTGTACCGCCATCTAAAGTCAGTAGTTTTACGCTACAAAGCTGTAACATAAAACTTATAACTAAACTGTTACAAAGTACACTAACACCCATAAACTACCTATTAACCCCTAAACCGAGGCCCTCCCGCATCACAAACACTATAATAAATGTATTAACCCCTAATATGCTTCTCCCGACATCACCGCCACTAAAAAAATGTATTAACCCCTATTCCGCCGCTCCCAGACATTGTCACCACTATAATAAACTTATTAACCCCTAAACCACCGCCCTCCCGCATCACAAACACTATTTAAATATCATTAACCCCTAATATGCCGTCCCCCCACACCACCACTATAATAAGCCTATTAACCCCTAAACCGCAAGCCCCCCACAACGAAATATATGAAAATAAACTATTAACCCCTAAACCAAAAGCCCCCCACAACGAAATAAACTAATTTAAACTAGTAACCCCTAAACCTAACGACCCCCTAACTTTATATTAAAATTACAATTTCCTAAATTAAATTAACACTAACAATTAAACTATTATAATTATTAAACTAAAATTAAACTAACTAGCAATTAAATAAAACTAAACTACCAATAAAAAAAAATCCTAACACTACTACAAATTACATAAAGTATCTAATTACAAAAAATAAAAAGTAACTAAATTAAAAAACAAACAAACACTAAATTACACCTAATCTAATAGCCCTATCGAAATAAAAAAGCCCACCCAAAATAAAAAAACCTAGCCTACAATAAACTACCAATGACCCTTAAAAGAGCCTTTTGTGGGGCATTGCCCCAAAGATATCAGCTCTTTTACCTGTAAAAAAAAAATACAACCCCCAACAGTAAAACCCACCACCCAACAAACCCCCCCAAATAAAAAACTACCATCTAAAATAACCTAAGCTACCCATTGCCCTGAAAAGGGCATTTGTATGGGCATTGCGCTTAAAAGGGCATTTAGCTCTTTTACTGCCCATAAACGGAAAAAAAACCCACCCAAAAAAACCTTTAAAAAACCTAACACTAACCCCCGAGGATCCACTTACAGCTGTTGAAGACCCGCTTGAAAAATCCATCCAGCCGGCGAAGTCATCATCCATGCGGCAAGAAGTCATTATCCATGCGGCAAGAAGACTTTATCCAGGCGGCCTCTTCTATCTTCATCCAGCCGGCGAAGTCCTCATCCATGCAGCAAGAAATCTTCATCCAGACGGCCTCTTCGGTCTTCATCCAGCCGGCTTGTTCGGTCTTCATCCAGCCTGCGCGGAGCGGGTCCATCCTGAAGACATCAGACGCGGAGCATCCTCTTTATACGGTCTCCGCCGTACACTGAATCTTCAATGCAAGGGACGCAATTCAAGATGGCGTCCCTTTCATTCCTATTGGCTGAAAATTTTAAATCAACCAATAGGAATTAGGGCTGCTTGAATCCTATTGGCTATTCAAATCAGCCAATAGGATTTAAGCAGCTCTCATTCTTTTGGCGTCAGTGATGTTGGGGGCAGCAGATTAGAGGTGTAGGGTTTATGTTAGGGTGTTAGGTTTAAACAATATTTTTATTTCCCCATAGACATCAATGGGGCTCAGTTATGGAACTTTTATTTCCGCGATTGCAGGTGTTAGTTTTTTTTTGCCAGCACTGCCCATTGATGTCTATGGGGAAATCCTGCATGAGCATGTCTCAGTAGCGCTCTGATTGTGTGTGGTATGGAGCTCAATGCAACCATATTGCATGCAAAAGGCGTATGTTTAAAAACTTGTAATGGCAGCGCTATAGGAAATTAAATAACGTAACTTTTGTTGCATTCATTAATTTCTCTATAGCGTTCCAAACTTGTAATCTAGGTGTGCTTTTATACAAAAAATCATAACCACAAAAAATAGGATGGGTCTCATGGACTCTTGCCACTATGATAGAAATGAATTTATCAGGTAAGTTTTTACATAAATTATGTTTTGTTTCATGTAAGTGGCAAGAGTCCATGAGCTGACATATTGGATATAATACCCAAGATGTGGAAAATCACAAGTCACTATAGAGGGAGGGATAAAATGACAATAGCTTAATCCACTGAGAAATTAAATCCAAAATAATTGTTTTCTTAAAAAAAAAAAAATCCCAAAAAATTCAAATCAAAAGGCATTAAATAAACTGAGACAACTGCCTGAAGAACCGAGGAAGCAAACACATCAAAATAGTAAAATTTAGTAAAAGTATGCAAAGAAGACCAAGTTGCTGCTTTTCAAATTTGATCAACTGAAGCTCCATTCTTAAAAGCCCAAGAATGTGGCAACTGATCTAGTAGAATGATCTGTAATTCTCTGAGGCGGAGACTGCCCGCCTCCAAATAAGCTTTTTGAATCAAAAGTTTCAACCAAGATGCCAAAGAAATGGCAGAGGCTTTCTGACCTTTCCTGTAACCAGAAAAATTACAAATAGACTAGAAGTCTTTCTGAAGTCTTTAGTAGCCTCGACATAATATTTCAAAGCTCTTACCACATCTAAAGAATGTAAAGACCTTTCAAGAGTATTCTTAGGATTAGGACACAGGGAAGGAACAACAATTTCCCTATTGATGTTGTTAGAATTCACAACTTTAGGCAAAAATTTAAATGAAGTCCCCAAAAAACAGCTTTAACTTGATGGAAAAACAGATAAGGAGACTCACAAGAGAAAGCAGACAATTTGGAAACTCTTCTAGCCGCCAAAAGAAATAACACTTCCCAAGAAAGTAGTTTAATATCCAAAGAATGCATAGGCTCAAAAGAAGGAGTATGTAAAATCTTCAAAACCAAATTGAGACTCCAAGGAGGAGAAATAGATTTAATAACAGGTTTGATATGAATCGAAGCCTGAACAAAACAGTGAATATCAGGAAGTTTAGCAATCTTTCTATGAAATAAGAAAAGGAAGAGCAGAAATTTGTCCTTTCAAAGTATTTGCAGACAAACTATTTTCCAAACCATCCTGAAGAAACTGTAAAATACTAGGAATTCTGAAAGAATACCAAGAATAATTATTAGTGGAACACAATGAAATATAGGTTTTCCAAACCCGATATTAAATTTTCCTTGAAACAGACTTACGAGCCTGAATCATAGTGCTAATCACTGAGTCAGAGAAACCTCTATGACTAAGATAAGTACTAAGCATTCAATTTCCATGCCATCAAATCTAGATATTTGAGCTCCTGATGGAAAAACGACCCAAGGCTGGCAACTGGACATCTGGACAAGATCCACATACCAAAACCTGTGAGGCCATGCTGGTGCTATTAGAAACACATGAGATTGTTCCATTATAATCTTGGAGATCACCCTTGAAAGAAGAACCATTGGCGGAGAAATATAAGCAGGTTGGTAAAACCAAGGAACGGCCAAGGCATCCATCATCTCTGCATGAGGATCCCTGGACCTGGAAAGGTATCTGGGAAGCTTCTTGTTTAGACGAGAGGCCATCAGATCTATTTCTTGAAGACCCCACATCTGTACAAGATGAAAAAACACATCTGGATGGAGAGTCCACTCCCCTGGATGTAAAGTCTGATAGCTGAGATAATCCGCTTCCCAATTGTCTACACCTGGGATATGAATCGCAGATATTTGACAAGAGCTGGATCCCGCCCAAGAAAGTATCCAAGATACTTCTTCCATTGCTGAAGAACTATGAGTCCCTCCTTGATGATTGACATATGCCTCTGTTGTGATTTTGTCTGTTTGAAAACGAATGTAATGATCTCTCTTCAATAAAGGCCATGCCTGAAGAGCTCTGAAAATAGCATGGAGTTCTAAAATATTGATTGGTAAACTCGACTCTTGAGGTTTCAAAACTCCTTGTGCTGTCAAAGACCCCCAGACAGCTACCCAACCTGTAAGACTTGCATCTGTTGTGATCCTAGTCCACGTAGGACAGACAAATGAGGCCCCTTGAACAATAAGGTGATGGTCTAACCACCAATCAAGAGAGAGTTGAGTGTTGGGATTTAACTGTGATATCCGAGTATAATCCCAGCACTATTGATTCAGCATGCAAAGCTGTCGGAGGAATCAAGAAACTCTTTGGTAAATTGATCCTCCAACTATGTTTTTGAAGAAACAACACAAGTTGATTCATGTGAGATTCTGCTGAATAAAGATTGAGCCAGTACCAAGATATTGTCCAAATAAGGAAACACCGCAATACCCTGCTCTCTGATTACAGATAGAAGGGCACAGAGAACCTTCAAACAGATTCTTGGAGCTGTTGCTAGGCCAAATGGAAGAGAAACAAATTGGTAATGCTTGTCTAGAAAAGAGAATCTCAGAAACCGATAGTGGTCTGGATGAATCGAAATGTGAAGATACACATCCTGTAAGTCTATTGAGGACATATAATGACCTTGCTGAACAAAAAGGCAGAATAGTCCTTATAGTCACCATCTTGAAAGTTGGGACCCTTACAAAATTATTCAAAAACTTCAGATCCAGAACTGGTCTGAAAGAATTTTCCTTCTTCGGGACAATGAATAGATTTAAATAAAAACCCAAACCCTGTTCCAGAAGTGGAACTGATACAGTTACCCCTGAAAGCTCTAGATCTGAAACACACTTCAGAAAGGCCTGAGCTTTCACAGGATTTGTTGGAACGTGAGAGAGAAAAAATCTTCTCACATGAGGTCTTATTCTGAAACCTATTCGATACCCCTGAGAGACAATATTCTGAATCCAATTATTCTGAACGGAACCTGTCCAAATGTCTTGAAATAATTTCAATCTGCCCCCCACCAGCAGAACTGGATTGAGGGCCGGACCTTCATGCAGACTTGGGGGTGGCTTTGGTTTCTTATAAGGCTTGGTTTTATTTCAACTCGAAGATGGCTTCCAATTGGAGCCAGAGTCCTTAAGGGAAGGAGGGATTTTCTGTTCTCTTTTCTGATGACAGGAACAAAACCGATTAGAAGCTTTAGATTTTCCGTAAAAGACTTTTTATCTTGGGGCAAAAAAACTCATTTCCCCCCAGTAATAGTGGAAATAATAGAATCCAACTGAGAACCAAACAAATTATTACCCTGGAATGATAGAGATAGTAACCTAGATTTAGATACCATGTCAGCATTCCATGATTTGAGCCATAAAGCTCTTCTAGCTAAAATAGCCAAAGACATAGATTTAACATCAATCTTGATGATATCATAAATACCATCACAGATGAAATGACTAGCATGTTGAAGCAAAAAAACAGAGCCTGCATTGTGTGGCTGTTTAGGGACCCAGGTTTTTGGAAGAGACCTTGACGAGGTACCTGGGCTTTTCCCATTTGGCCAGATGCAGTAACTAACTCTTTCATTGCTGCTTTTCATCTTAGTTGAGAGCTTGTGAGTTAGTGCTGGACTTTCTCTGTGTGCTATATTAATGTATTATTTTTTTGTAATTTTCCCTGTTTGGGCCTTCACCCAGGCCTATCTGGGGTTAACTGCCTGTAACTCTGGTGACAGTGCAGCTTCCTGAGAGTGCTGTTTTGCTCCCAGGGCTGTGCATGTTACAGGGTCATAGGATGTGTACCCGGTCCGGCCTGAGAGTGCTGACCCCACCCGTGTTTTTTATATGTTTGTGGAGATTACATAAGCCTGTGCACCCTTCATTTTTACACAGTTATTTGATTGTGAGCCTGCATTGTGTGGCTGTTTAGGGACCCAGGTTGTTGGAGGAGACCTTGACGAGGTACCTGAGCTTTTCCCATTTGGCCAGATGCGGTAACTAACTCTTCCATTGCTGCTTTTTATCTTAGTTGAGAGCTTGTGAGTGGAGTGCTGGACTTTCTCTGTGTGCTATATTAATGTATTATTTTTTGTAATTTTCCCTGTTTGGGCCTTGCACCCAGGCCTGTCTGGGGTTAACTGCCTGTGACTCTGAGAGTGCTGTTTTGCACCCAGGGCTGTGCATGTTACATAGGATGTGTACCCGGTCCGGCCTGAGAGTGCTGACCCCACCCGTGTTTTTATATATATATATATATATATATATATATATATATATATATATATATATATATATATACATAAAAATACATACATAGCTATATATCTATTCTATAAGAGCATAGGAATGTAAAATATGCATAATGGGCATTGGGGATTGCAACTATGAACTAACGCAGTCGGGTTAGCGCACATGAAAAATTGCTATCTTCAATGTGTGTTAATGAAATATTAAAAATATTAAATATAGAGGGCCAGATTACAAGTGGAGCGGTATTTAAAGGGACAGTTTACTCAAAAAAATTCTCCCCTTTAATTTGTTCCCAATGATCCACTTTACCTGCTGGAGTGTTTTAAATTGTTTACAAGTAGCTCCTTTACCCTTATATTGGCATTTGAAATTGTTGATTTAGCATGTGGTATCCCCACCTATTCTGAAAGTTTGTGGCCGCGCGTACCAGCTATAGATAAGCTTTGTAAACACAGCCAGCAGAAGAAATTACACTCCCAGTGTGATAAAGCAGAGATAAGGTAATAAAATGTTGATTTTTCATTGTTCTCTCAAAGTACTGGTGATTGTTTTAAGGACAGATATAAGATAAAGAAGCAGGTATATGTGCACAATGTGATACAGTAATGAGATCGGATTATACCTACAAGCTCAACCCATTTTATTAGGTTGTGGCTTCAAAACACAAACTAAGAGCTTTAATATACACAAATAAACCTTCAAAAGCTAATTTTCATACATTTTTACTCTGCAGTTGGTAAAAAAAGCAATTGTAAACACATTAAGGGAAAAACTATTTTACAGTATACTGACTCTTTAACGTTCCCGTTCAAGTGATAACTCTGCTAGAAGTAAACTTTTTAAGCACGTCGGGTAATGCTCATACTGCAAGTTGAAAGTAAACAGTTTTCACTTGCGTGCTAATCCAATGTGCATAAAAACACAAACTTAGAATATTGCATGTGCAATAACGTATTCCCCCATAGATTTTAATGTAGCAAAAAAAAATGGGGGGAAAACACCCTACTCACGCACAAGCACGATTGCATATTCTCAAGAGCGTCAGCCAGACATGAAAATATGAATATTACGCATTCCAATGTCTTTCACATAACAGAATATATTCTATTTATTCATAAATACATATATCTGATGGCATTTTAGTACAATATATATCTACACCTATATATAGAGATGATTATATATTCCTATATGTGTATATATATATATATCTTAAAATCTAAAAGAACATATTCTTTATTAAATATGAATTTGGCATAAATATGCTTTTTGATGTTTTCATCTACTTGACTGTAAATCACATGTACACACAAATAAATGTGTGTATGTATATATAATCCATTATAGAAGAGGACTGCACTCACTGGATTTGGTATATAAAATATATTTTTTTTTTATTAAGGTGACGTTTCGGGGTACGCAGACCCCTTCCGCAGACCCCTTCCTTGTCTGAGGAAGGGGTCTGCGTACCCTGAAACGTCACCTTAATAAAAAAAAATTATTTTATATACCAAATCCAGTGAGTGCAGTCCTCTTCTATAATGGATTATTGATATACCTGACTTGGCACCCTAGTTGATGTCCCTATTGCATTGTGAGTGCAGATACACATGGAAGATATAAGATATATATATATATATAATGGGTTTTAAAGAGAGAAAAAATCCTGGATCATTAACCTGGATAAAAGACAGGGAATTCAGCACTCTTTTATAAAAGATTTTTATTAGCTCTTACAATAGGTAGGTCTACCTATTGTAAGCGCTAATAAAAATCTTTTATAAAAGAGTGCTGAATTCCCTGTCTTTTATCCAGGTTAATGATCCAGGATTTTTTTCTCTCTTTAAAACCCATTATATAATATTAAAGGGTCTGCACCACATTTATTGATATATAATATTAACCACCAGTGCTCAGAAAAAACTGGTTGGCTTTATTATATTAGCTCTAAGCAGCTGCGTCCCCTCCGTATAATTCTTGAATATATATATATAAAATTGATAAGAGAGCAAAATATTACACACCGAGTCGGCTCAACTTATCATCGCTATATAGACGATCTGATTCTGTTGTGGATGGGTGAAGTGTGTTTCTATGGAACTTTTTGTACAGTACTTAAATGACAACGAATGGGGTTTGAGGTTTACATATGAGACCCACAAAATTACTATAAATTTTCTTGATCTATTGCTAATAGCTAATATTTCACAACAGAAAGTAGAATCTACAATATACAGAAAACCCATATCGGGTAATACTCAACGAGGATGATTACTCTTACCGTGAAGTAAAGTCCCATATTTAATTGTGAAAGGGCAATACATAAGGGCTAAAAGAAATTGTTCTAACATAGCTGACTATGAAATGTAAAGTAAAGATTTGACTGAAAGACTTTATCAGAGGGGTTACAGTAAAAAAAGTCATAGATAAAGCAAAGAGGGAAGTAGACCAACTTGACAGACAAACTTTGCTTCTAGACAAATCCAAACCACATCGAACAAACTCTGGGCAACTTGAAGTAGAACCTGTTACATTTGTAACAAAGTACTCATTAGATTATGATGACATATGTAAAATTATTTGCAAGAATGTGCCCATGCTTTTGGCAGATTATGGCTTGGTGAAAACAATTGAACGATGGTGCAGATTCTCCTATAGGAAAGGGGTAACCATTGGAAATCAAATCTCACCCAGCGCTCTCCCAGCACGCAACACCACAAGTTCTTGGTTGGAATCCAAAGGTATGTATAGGTGTGGGTATTGTGCCTGTATACCCTCCACCTATATACACAGAAGTAACTCATTTAAGTCTCACTCTACAGAGAAAGGTTATACAGTGACATCATGTGTCAACTGTAGGACTAAGAATGCAGTATATCTTATGTGGTGCACCTGTGATGGCAGACAGTACGTAGGTTGTACCTCCAGGGAGGTCAGGGAAAGGATAAGGCAACACTTACCAGACATCAAAAGGTCTGATCCCTGTTCAGAGATGGCTAAGCATTTTATTAATAAATATGAAAGTTCCAGTACTACCCTTAGATGGATGGTTATTGAAAAAGTTATAGTACCCAAAAGAGGGGGTGTCACCACAAAAACCCTGTTTAAGAGGTAAGCATACTGGATTTTCACTCTCGAGTCAAGGATCCCAAAGGGATATAACTCAGTTTATGATGTAATTAACTTTTGGAAATAGAATTGATATTATTATTAGAACTATCACCTATTGGTGCTTTAACTATTTCCAAAGTGGTTGTTGTTAAAATAATGTGTCTTCTAATAAATATTATAATTATCAATTGTATTGTTTACCAAAGTTAATTTCTGTATCTTTAAAGAATCTATGTCACTTTGTACTTGGCATTATTAACATATATATGAACGTTATATCATCTCAAAATACAGTATGTGTAATGTGACCCAAATTTGATATTAGAGGGTTGACTGTATCTACTCAGATCTTTGTTTGTTATTATTAACACTTATTCAGGCTACTACCAGGTTTTGCAAATTCTTATCAAGATTGTCATCATAACTATAATTGACATACATTCTGGCTACTACAAGTTTTTACAGTATCATATTATGAGCAAAATTCCAAATTATTATTTTATATTGCTATTGATGTATAATAATATATGTATTTAAGATGTAAGATAGCCTCTTGACTCCTACCATTTTTTTCTGAGAGAGGTTTAAATTCAGTGCATGTACTGTATATGCATACTTTGCCTATGTGTTTAACCTTTTTTATTATTATTATTCATTGGCTTATGTTAACTCTTAGATTAAAGGGACAGTCAACGCCGTTGTTGTTTTAAAAGATAGATAATCCCTTAATTACCAATTCCCCAGTTTTGCATAACCAACACAGTTATAATTATACACGTTTTACCTCTGTAATTACCTTGTATCCAAGCCTCAGCAGACTGCCCCCTTATTTCAATTCTTTTGACAGACTTGCATTTTAACCAATCAGAGCTGTCTCCATGGTAAATTCACGTGCATGAGCTCAATGTTATCTATATGAAACACGTGAACTAATGCCCTCTAGTAGTGAAAAACTATCAAAATGCATTTAGATTAGAGGCGGCCTTCAATGTCTAATAAATTAGCATATAAACCTCCTAGGTTTAACTTTCAACTAAGAATACCAAGAGAACAAGGCAAAATTGGTGATAAAAGTAAATTGGAAAGTTGTTTAAAATTACATGCCCTATTTGATACATGAAAGTTTTTTTTAGACTTGGCTGTCCCTTTAAGTGTTGTTCCTATTTCTAGCATATGGTTTTGATTATATCTATGCAAATATATGGTTATTTGATGCATATTGTATTTTTTCAGATTGGTGCATTATGATCTATATAATTTCATACATATGTATGCATGGGCTTTAATCATAATCTTTATTTTGTGGCAGTGTCTTCATTAAAAAGCATTAAAAGCCATAAGCTAGGTACTTGTGATACCTATTGTAGCTGCTGATTGGCAGTCTCTAGACAATTAACATAGTAATACACCTGTTCAGGTAAACAGCCAATAAGATGTCAGATTGTGCTTTTAAATATTAAGGCCTAAGGCCGAAACATGTCAGACTTCTGTATCTGATGTTGCTGTTCTTTTAATTTGTTTTTGGAATAAAGCATTGGAAATTTTAAGAAGCTGTACCTGCTTTTTCACTATATATATATATATATATATATATAATGTAAATACATAGAAAAATAAGGAATATTCATGCAACACCTGAGACTTCATATGTTTGAGCCCTTTTTATGAGTGTAACTGTACTTTTACACGTGCTTTTTTGCAACTTTTTTGTCTTGTGTAACAGATAAGCAAAGCTCTGCAGTCATCCTAACCTGACATGTGTTAAATACGATTGTGCTCAAGTGAGCGCATTTACTTTCAACTCATAATACTTGTGGTATTTCCATTGCGCGTAAACTGCTACCAACACTTTGGTCTACCTAACCCCACTGTAACAAGCACCTAAACCACCAGACCCTCTGCAATACATTTAATCCCTAAATAGCCACAACCCCATCACAGCAACCCACTGCTAAAACCCCTAATGACTTTTATCCCCTAAACCACCACAGGCCCCCTTTAGCGAGAACCTCCACCTCTAAAATCCCTAATCGCTGTAAACCCCTAAAGCACCACAATCAAAAAGATACCTAAATCCCCACCCAGCAAAAATATACATTAACCACTATTAACCTCCTAACTGCTGTAACTCTCAATGCAAAAAGATGATGAACTATTAACTATAACTGATATCCCTCTTAACCAGACAATAGGGTGCAAGCTATTTAAATTGGCTGATTTTAATTATTAAATCAACCAATAGGTTCCGTGACCATTGTTAATGGATGATTTGAGATAAGTCACACAATAGGAATAAAAAATAGCCAGAACAACTGTATAAAGGCTGAACAATCCTATAGAGTAGGCAGTACGCAGCAAGAAACAGAAGACAAGGAAACTGTGATACAATGTATCAAGATTTCGGAGTCCAGACAGAAGACATCAAACAGTAAGTAGAATTCTTATTTTTTTTCCCTAGGTTTTTTCCCCAGTAACTTTGTTGGTTTAATAGTATCTTTTGTAATAATATTTTTTTCCTAAAATGTTTTTCAAAATGTATGAAATTTGGGGTGTCTTATAGTTGGCAGTTTAGATAGGGGTTGTAGGGGTGAGTTTAGGTGGGAGATGTCTTGAATTACGTGGTCTGCAAGCGGAGGGATCTTTGGCTGAGGGTCAGTTATGGTGGAGGGATCTTAGGTAGAGTCAGTTCAGGTGGAGGTCTTAGGGTAGGGGTCAATTTAGGGGGTCTTCTGGTGCTGCCAGAACAGAGAAGGATAAACTGGGTGGATATCCACTGGCACAAGGAACTTATCTCAGAGCAAACTAGGTGCAGAATCCACTAACAATTAACAACAAACATAAAATTACTGGGCATGTCCTGAGCAGTGTTTTCAGAGAAAATTTAGTTTGAATTTTCTATGGAGACTACATTTAGAGCACCCTCACATGAAGGAAGTTAGAACCTTGGTGCTTTGGAGTACATAGGCTTATTATCACTTGGCCAGAAGCTGTTTTTTTTTTATCTTTTAAGGCAGTGTTTCTCAACTCCAGTCCTCAGAACCCTTAACAGGCCAGATATTAATTATATCTTAACTAGAGCACAGGTGAAATAATCAGCTGATCAGTAACTATGGTTACTAACCTGCTCTCACCTATCAGCTGATTATTTCACCTGTGCTCTAGTTAAGATATAATGAATATCTGGCCTGTTAATTGTCCTGAGGACTGGAGTTGAAAAACACTGTTTTAAAGGACCAGTCAACACAGTTCATTTGCATTATCAACAAATGCAAGATAATGAGACAATGCAATAGCACTTTGTCTGAACTTTAAATGAGTAGTAGATTATTTTTCTGACAATTTTAAAAGTTGTCTTTTTCCACTCCCCTTGTACCATGTGACAGCCATCAGCCAATCACAAATGCATACACATACCATGTGACAGCCATCAGCCATTCACAAATGCATACACACTTTTTCTTGCACATGCTCAGTAGGAGCTGGTGACTCAAAAAGTTTAAATATAAAAAGACTGTGCACATTTAGTTAATGGATGTAAATTGGAAAGTTGTTTAAAATGGCATGCTCTATCTGAATAATGAAAGTTTAATTTTGATTGAGTGTCCCTTTAAGGTACTTTTCCATATTAACATAAAGGGGAAAGATTAATTTGAGGCAGCAGAAAAAAAGAAGAGAAAATAGGCATGCTCAGGTGTGTTTTCCCATAGCTTCCCTCAACCAAGATGGCTGCAACTTGGATCTGTAAAGGATGTAGGGATGGAAATAGTTCCTGCTTCCTGTGCCCAGGATGTAGTTACAACTTATGGACTACTTTGTGGACTAAAGTGTGAATTTTACAGGAAAACCACATATAAATAACAGCTGGATAACACCTCTGGACTTCTAACACACAGTAAATGTATTTTCTTCAATAACCATGAATACACACTGTAATTCACAAGTAACTCTTCAACACCAATCTCAAAATGAGACTGCTGATGGCATCTTTTTCTTTTGTATGACACCAACTACCCCCCCTCTCATAGTATTTTTGTGGAGGAAAACTGGCAACCCTACTCATGATCAAAATACTGGCGCTGTTTATGCTACCAGCAGCACATTACTATCCTATGAGCTGCATAATACAATTTACAAGAGCATCTCAGTCCTGTTCCTATAAATTAAAAACTGTTGTTAAGCTGTCAGAGAATAAGGGGAAAACATAATTTATGTAAGAATTTACCTGATAAATTCATTTCTTTCATATTGGCAAGAGTCCATGAGCTAGTGACGTATGGGATATACAATCCTACCAGGAGGGGCAAAGTTTCCCAAACATCAAAATGCCTATAAATACACCCCTCACCACACCCACAATTCAGTTTAATGAATAGTCAAGAAGTGGGGTGATAAAGAAAGGAGCAAAAGCATAAACAAAGGAATTGGAATAATTGTGCTATATACAAATAAATCATAACCACCATAAAAAGGGTGGGCATCATGGACTCTTGCCAATATGAAAGAAATGAATTTATCAGGTAAATTTTTACATAAATTATGTTTTTTTTTCATGTAATTGGCAAGAGTCCATGAGCTAGTGTCATGTTCTGTCTCAGGATATCATGTGAGAGCCTCATTGTCTGGAACAGTTGCTTTAAAGGAAGATTAGTAGAAGCCATACTGATTGAAAATGAAAACAAATTTATTTAAACAACAGAATACTTTGTTTAAGCAAATACTTGCAGAATATTTAAATATGCTACTCAGGTATGTTAAGACCACATACAGCAGGAGTGAAAATAAACAAACAAAGTAAGCAGAGATGCAGATTCAAAAAGGAAAGTCTTTCTCCTACTAATTGCTGAGTGCAGGATTTGCACAAGGCAGGATACAAACTTGCAAACTGGTAACAGGTTTAAAGGTAAAGTCTCTCTCCTTGTAATTGCTGAGTGCAGGAATTGCACAATACAGGAAACAACTTGCAAACTGGTAACAGGTTTAAAGGTAAAGTCTCTCTCCTTGTAATTGCTGAAGGCAGGAAACAAACTTGCAAACTGGTAACAGGTTTAAAGGTAAAGGCTTTGTCCTGGTAATACCTTGTAAACAGGTGCAAAGGTGAAGTCTTTCTCCTGGCAATAGCTAAGTGCAGGAATTTGCATAAAGCAGGAAACAAACTTGAAGATTGGTAACAGGTTTAAAGGTAAAGGCTTTCTCCTGGTAATACCTTGTAAACAGGTGCAAAGGTGAAGTCTTTCTCCTGGCAATGGCCAAGTGCAGGAATTGCATAAAGCAGGAAACAAACTTGTAGATTGGTAACAGGTTTAAAGGTAAAGGCTTTCTCCTGGTAATACCTTGTAAACAGGTGCAAAGGTGAAGTCTTTCTCCTGGCAATAGCTGAGTGCAGGAATTTGCATAAAGCAGGAAACAAACTTGAAGATTGGTAACAGGTTTAAAGGTAAAGGCTTTCTCCTCGTAATACCTTGTAAACAGGTGCAAAGGAAATCTTTCTCCAAAGAAGTACAGGAAACAGGTTCTGACTTGACAAAACAGATCCAATGTGAAGACAAAAATGCAGACTAAAAGCTATCCTTAAATAGGGAGGTTTTGCACAGGGTTGGTTCTGATTAATTCCAGAATTGAGAACACCTGTGTGTTGCACAGGTGTAATAACAAGTAAGGCAAATAGTTATTTATCAGATCTTTTAAGATCCTGCTATTGCTAGAACTGGCTGTGGCTCAACATGTAAGCAAACAGAAATAGCAACCACAGAGTCACAGGTTCAAATCCCCACACAGACCTTCTTAGCAGAATGCCTCCCAGACCTTTTCTTTTTCTTTTTCGTCTGGAGGCTTGGTTCATGACAGATGCCCCCTCCAAAGAGCGCACTCTGGGCGCTCAAAGCCTGTTCAAACATCTGAAGGTGGGATTTACGAACAAGTGTTCCATTTGAAGCCCTAATACAATCAGATGGAATGGATTCTTTGCTTGGAACAGCTGCCTGAGATTGGGGACCCTTAGAAGATATCCCTGTAGGCATAACAAGAGCTGAAAAACCAAGACAGTTTTGATTTAGAGGTTCCTGATTATACCCAGCAGCTTGTAATGGACTGGCTGATGGGCAGGGTACCTCCGGGTAGGAAAAGACCTCTCCTTCAGAGTCAAGGAATTCGTTATCTGGGTCATATCTGCCTGATGGGTAGAGTACCTCCGGGTAAGGTATGACCTCTCCTTCAGAGTCCAGGAATTAATTTTCTGTGTCATTTATATCCAATTCAACCATCTCATTCAATTCTTTCTCAGTCAATGAGTAGCTGGGTGAAGGTGATGCAGGGAGGTGTGGAACTTTAGATTTGTCAGGGTCTGATTCAGCTGGAAGATTTGTCACTTTTATGTCTGATGAGTGACTTTTGTTAGATGGATCTCCAACCAAGGCAGAAACAAGGTAATGTGTAGGATTTCCAGGAGGTGTTTTTGCAGAGTTCCCCAATGTGGTAGATGCAGAAACAGAGGCAGTGGCATGGGTAGTGGATGTTGTTGAAGTTGTACTGCCAACAACCATCTGTTTCAAATCAGGTACCATTTCTTGAAGCGTGTTAGAAACGGTTGCTTGTAGAATAGATGTATTCTCAGTAGCTGGATCCTCTCCAGGGGTATCTTTAAGTTTGCTAGTGGAAGAATAATTTGTTCCCTTAACATCAGAGTCCATTTTAAACTTGGCTGTATCTCGACTTGATCCTCTAGGGGGTCTTACTTCCTGGTAATACCTTGTAAACAGGTGCAAAGGTGAAGTCTTTCTCCTGGCAATAGCTGAGTGCAGGAATTTGCATAAAGCAGGAAACAAACTTGAAGATTGGTAACAGGTTTAAAGGTAAAGGCTTTCTCCTGGTAATACCTTGTAAACAGGTGCAAAGGAAATCTTTCTCCAAAGAAGTACAGGAAACAGGTTCTGACTTGACAAAACAGATCCAATGTGAAGACAAAAATGCAGACTAAAAGCCATCCTTAAATAGGGAGGTTTTGCACAGGGTTGGTTCTGATTAATTCCAGAATTGAGAACACCTGTGTGTTGCACAGGTGTAATAACAAGTAAGGCAAATAGTTATTTATCAGATCTTTTAAGATCCATGCTATTGCTAGAACTGGCTGTGGCTCAACATGTAAGCAAACAGAAATAGCAACCATAGAGTCACAGGTTCAAATCCCCACACAGCCCTTCTTAGCAGAATGCCTCCCAGACCTTTTCTTTTTCTTTTTCGTCTGGAGGCTTGGTTCATGACAGCTAGTGACGTATGGGATAGAAATACCCAAGATGTGGAACTACACGCAAGAGTCACTAGAGAGGAAGGGATAAAAAATAAAGACAGACAATTCCGCTGAAAAAATTAATCCACAACCCAAATTATAAGTTTTAATCTTATAAAGGAAAAGAAAAAAACTGAAATTATAAGCAGAAGAATCAAACTGAAACAACTGCCTGAAGAACTTTTCTACCAAAAACTGCTTCTGAAGAAGAAAACACATCAAAATGGTAGAACTTAGTAAATGTATGCAAAGAAGACCAAGTTGCTGCTTTGTAAATCTGATCAACTGAAGCTTCATTCTTAAAAGCCCACGAAGTGGAGACTGACCTAGTAGAATGAGCTGTAATCCTCTGAGGCGGAGATTTACCCAACTCCAAATAAGCGTGATGAATCAAAAGCTTTAACCAAGATGCCAAAGAAATGGCAGAAGCCTTCTGATCTTTCCTAGAACCAGAAAAGATAACTAATAGACTAGAAGTCTTCCTGAAATCTTTAGTAGCTTTAACAAAATATTTCAAAGCTCTCACCACATCCAAAGAATGTAAAGATCTTTCCAAAGAATTCTTAGGATGTGGACACAAAGAAGGGACAACAATTTCCCTACTAATGTTGTTGGAATTCACAACTTTAGGTAAGAATTTAAATGAAGTCCGTAAAACTGCCTTATCCTGATGAAAAATCAGAAAAGGAGACTCACAAGAAAGAGCAGATAATTCAGAAACTCTTCTAGCAGAAGAGATGGCCAAAAGAAACAACACATTCCAAGAAAGCAATTTAATGTCCAAAGAATGCATAGGCTCAAACGGAGGAGTCTGTAAAGCCTTCAAAACCAAATTAAGACTCCAAGGAGGAGAGATTGATTTAATGACAGGCTTGATACGAACCAAAGCCTGTACAAAACAATGAATATCAGGGAGTTTAGCAATTTTTCTGTAGAATAAAACAGAAAGAGCAGAGATTTGTCCTTTCAAGGAACTTGCAGACAAACCCTTATCCAAACCATCCTGAAGAAACTGTAAAATTCTAGGAATTCTAAAAGAATGCCAAGAGAATTTATGAGAAGAACACCATGAAATGTAAGTCTTCCAAACTTGATAATAAATCTTTCTAGAAACAGATTTACGAGCCTGCAACATAGTATTAATCACTGAGTCAGAGAAATCTCTATGACTAAGCACTAAGCGTTCAATTTCCATACCTTCAAATTGAATGATTTGAGATCCTGATGGAAAAACGGACCTTGAGATAGAAGATCTGGCCTTAGTGGAAGTGGCCAGTGTAGGCAACTGGACATCCGAACAAGATCCGCATACCAAAACCTGTGAGCCCATGCTTGAGCTACCAGCAGTACAAATGATTGCTCCATGATGATCTTGGAAATCACTCTTGGAAGAAGAACTAGAGGCGGAAAAATATAAGCAGGTTGATAACTCCAAGGAAGTGTCAATGAATCCACTGCTTCCGCCTGAGGATCCCTGAACCTGGACAGATACCTGGGAAGTTTCTTGTTTAGATGAGATGCCATCAGATCTATTTCTGGAAGCCCCCACATCTGAACAATTTGAAAAAACACATCTGGGTGAAGAGACCACTCTCCCGGATGTAAAGCTTGACAACTGAGATAATCCGCTTCCCAATTGTCTATACCTGGGATATGGACTGCATAAATTAGACAGGAGCTGGATTCTGCACACACAAGTATCCGGGATACTTCTTTCATAGCTTGAGGACTGTGAGTCCCACCCTGATGATTGACATACACCACAGTTGGGACATTGTCTGTCTGAAAACAAATAAACGTCTCTCTCTTCAATAGAGGCCAAAACTGAAGAGCTCTGAGAATCGCACGGAGTTCCAAAATATTGATTGGTAACCTCGCCTCTTGAGATTTCCAAACCCCCTGTGCTGTCAGAGATCCCCAGACAGCTCCCCAACCTGAAAGACTTGCATCTGTTGTGATCACAGTCCAGGTTGGACGAACAAAAGAGGCCCCTTGAACTATACGATGCTGATCTAACCACCAAGTCAGAGATAGTCGAACATTGGGATTTAAGGATGTTAATTGTGATATCCTTGTATAATCCCTACACCACTGGTTCGGCATACAAAGCTAAAGAGGTCTCATGTGAAGACGAGCAAAGGGGATTGCGTCCGATGTTGCAGTCATGAGACCTAAAACCTCCATGCACATAGCTACTGAAGGGAATGATTGAGACTGAAGGTTCCGACAGGCTGCAACCAATTTCAGACGCCTCTTGTCTGTTAGAGACAAAGTCATGGATACTGAATCTATTTGGAAACCTAAAAAGGTTACCCTTGTCTGAGGAATCAAAGAACTTTTTGGAAAATTGATCCTCCAACCATGTCTTTGAAGAAACAACACTAGTTGATTTGTGTGAGATTCTGCAGAACGTAAAGACTGAGCAAGTACCAAGATATCATCCAAATAAGGAAACACTGCAATCCCCCGCTCTCTGATTACAGAGAGTAGGGCACCGAGAACCTTTGAAAAGTTCCTTGGAGCTGTCGCTAGGCCAAAAGGAAGAGCAACAAATTGGTAATGCTTGTCTAGAAAAGAGAATCTCAGGAACTGATAGTGATCTGGATGAATCGGAATATGAAGATATGCATCCTGTAAGTCTATTGTGGACATATAATGCCCTTGCTGAACAAAAGGCAGAATAGTCCTTCAAGTCACCATTTTGAATGTTGGTACTCTTACATAACGATTCAAGACTTTTAGATCCAGAACTGGTCTGAATGAATTTTCTTTCTTTAGGACAATGAACAGATTTGAATAAAATCCCAGATCCTGTTCCTGAAAAGGAACTGGTACAATTACCCCAGATAACTCTACGTCTGAAACACACTTTAGGAAAGCCTGCGCTTTCTCTGGGTTCACTGGAATGTGTGAGAGAAAGAAACTTCTCACAGGCGGTCTTACTCTGAAACCTATTCTGTACCCCTGAGAGACAATGATTTGAATCCAATTATTTTGGACTGAATTTATCCAAACATCCTGGAGCTGGAATGAGGGCCACACCTTCATGCAGACTTGGGGGCTGGTTTAGATCTCTTAAATGGCTTGGATTTATTCCAGAAGGCTTCCAATTGGAGACAGATTCCTTAGTGGAAGGACTAGGTTTCTGTTCCTTATTCTGTCGAAAGGAACGAAAACGGTTAGAAGCTTTAAATTTGCCCTTATATTTTTTATCCTGAGGCAAAAAAGCTCCCTTCCCCCCAGTGACAGTTGAAATTATAGAATCCAACTGAGAACCAAATAATTTATTACCTTGGAAAGAAAGAGATAACAATGTTGATTTAGAAGTCATAAAGCTCCTCTAGCTAAAATAGCTAAAGACATATATCTAACATCAATTCTGATGATATAAAAAATGGCATCACAAAGGAAATTATTAGCATGTTGAATTAATTTAACAATGCTATACACATTATAATCTGATACTTGTTGCGCTAAAGTTTCCAACCAAAAAGTGGAAGCAGCTGCAACATCAGCCAAAGAAATAGCAGGCCTAAGAAGATGGCCTGAACATAAATAAGCTTTCCTTAGACAAGCTTTCTATCTAAAGGATCCTTAAAAGAAGTACTATCTTCTGTAGGAATAGTTGTACGTTTAACAAGAGTAAAGATGGCCCCATCAACTTTGGGGATCTTTTCCCAAAACTCCAATCTATCAGTAGGCAAAGGATACCATTTTTTAAACCTTGAAGAAGGAGTAAAAGAAGTACCCAGTCTATTCCATTCCTTATAAATCCTATCTGAAATAGCATCAGGAACTGGAAAAACCTCTGGAATAACTACATGAGGTTTATAAACCAAATTTAAACATTTACTAATTTTAGTATCAAGAGGACTAGTCTCCTCCATATCTAATGCAATCAACACTTCTTTTAATAAAGAATGAATATACTCTATTTTAAATAAATAAGAGGATTTGTGAGTGCCAATATCTGAGGCAGGATCCTCTGAATCAGACAGGTCCTCATCAGAGATAGATAAATCAGTATGTTGTCGGTCATTAAAAAATTCATCAACTCTATGAGAAGTTTTAAAAGACCTTTTACATTTATTAGAAGGCAGAATGGCAGACAAAGCCTTCTGAATGGAATCAGAAATAAATTCTCTTAAATTTACAGGAATATCCTGAGCATTAGATGTTGATGGACCAGCAACATGTAATGAACTACTACTGATAGAAACATTCTCTGCATGTAAAAGTTTATCATGACAACTATTACAAACCACAGCTGGAGGAACAGTTACCACAAGTTTACAACAAATGCACTTAGCTTTGGTAGAACCGATATCAGGCAGCAGGATTCCAGTAGTAGATTCTGAGACAGGATCAGATTGAGACATATTGCAGTATGTAAAAGAAAAAACAACATATAAAGCAAAATTATCAATTTCCTTATATGAAAGTTTCAGGAATGGGAAAAAATGCAAACAGAAAAAACCTCTGACATAGAAAAAAAGACCAGAGGCAGAAGGAATGAGGTCTTAAATAATGAAAAAATGTTTAGCTCCAAGCATGATGCACCACAAACTGACATTTTTTGGCGGCAAAAACGTCCGGAACGAAACTCGAGCGTCATAGATGACGCAACCTCGTGAAAAGACTCGGTGCCAACTAAGACGCCGGAAATTACGAATTTGCGTCAACAAACAATTTTTTGCGCCAAAAAAGTCTTGTGCCAAGAATGATGCAATAAATAATAGCATTTTGCGCTTTCGCGAGCTTAATACAGCCCGCAATTTAGAAAGAGTCAATTTGAAAACCTCAGGTAAGAAAAAAAATGTTTTTTTAAAAAACATTTCCCAGATATGAAACTGACAGTCTGCAAAAAGGAAATATACTGATAAACCTGAATCATGGCAAATATAAGTACAAACATATATTTAGAACTTTATATATAAAGTGCCAGACCATAGCTGAGAGTGTCTTAAGTAAATGAAACATACTTACCAAAAGACACCCATCCACATATAGCAGATAGCCAAACCAGTACTGAAACGAGAATCAGTAGAGGTAATGGTATATAAGAGTATAGCGTCGATCTGAAAAGGGAGGTAGGAGATGAATCTCTACGACCGATAACAGAGAACCTATGAAATAGATCCCCGTTAGGATGACCATTGTATTCAATAGGTAATACTCCCTTCACATCCCTCTGTCATTCACTGCACTCTGAGAGGAACCGGGCTTCAGCATGCTGAGAAGCGAATAACAACGTAGAAATCTAGCACAAACTTACTTCACCACCTCCATAGGAGGCAAAGTTTGTAAAACTGAATTGTGGGTGTGGTGAGGGGTGTATTTATAGGCATTTTGAGGTTTGGGAAACTTTGCCCCTCCTGGTAGGATTGTATATCCCATACGTCACTAGCTCATGGAGTCTTGCCAATTACATCAAAGAAATACATTTATATGCCCTATTTATAAAAATGTAAAGCAGTTTAAATATTATTTTTATTAATTGAAAATGAAATTTTAAAATGATTTAAAAATTACATTGTTTTACCCCTGTCAGTTATGCATGCCTGATATGCAGCTGCCTGGATAGTTATATAGTTACATTTTTTTTTTAGTTGTTTGTTTTGTTTTTTTGTAAAAAAGTATTCATTCATTAAATTATCTTTTTATATTTTCCAATATATTTCATTAGGCCTTATAATAATTTAGTAACACTGCCAACACATCTACCAAGATGTTTATATAAACCTCTATTTTATGTGTGATATTGATATCGCTGTCACAGTTTTTGTTTTTTTAATGCTGACTCCATTCTTGTGAAAGGATTGCTCTGACGTGTAAAAAGAAAAATAGAAAGGGCCGATATTACAATGATTCTCAGAATTAAAGAACAGCTTTTGGAACCATGAGGAAAGCCTAGTTTTACAACCAGTAAATATTCTGTACTTAATGGAGTACGGTCATGATAGCATGATAGGGAACTTGCCAGACATGATCTGGTGTTTCCAGGTTACATAGTGGCTAAGTTTCTGATTTCTGAAGGTCTAGGGTTTGATTTTCAATGCAATCTTGCTTAATCTATGAAATTGAAGAGGTAGGAACAAAAACAAAGAATTTAGTTATTTTTCTTTTATTAGGGACTAGTTTTCTTCTTAGTAACCTTGTTGAAATTCTTACAGAATAAATGGGTAATCTACAGGAGCAGTGCTTAAGCATAAAATACAAATTATCACTGAAATGACATAGGTCACAGGTTTGTGACCTGTGTCAGAAAAAGGGGTATACTTCTTCACACTGTCATACAATTATCTCAGGTAATCAAAAATTAGAGTAAGTTATAAAATTTAACTTTTATTGGTGTTGGTTAAAAAAGACAGCTAGTGTATACTTTATTGTTTTGCTGTCCTCACTTTAATTAAAAACACATCTCCTTTAAGTAAATATACTTATTCTGTATTTAAGTTGGTTGCACTTGAGCGAACTATTAAGTTTTAGTCAATACTGAATTGTATTTTTAAAAGGAGTAAATAGCTATATATGTTGCTTGTCTAAAAAATACAATGTATTGGCTGAATGATTTGTTTAAACAGGTTATATATTCCTGTATGTTACTTGTAGTTCTAGTATGTTGCCTCTAAGTTTGAAAGTGACATTCAATAGTAAAATGGTTAATGTGGTTACAAAAAGGTAGCTGATGATTTCAATATATTCAGGTTAGAATATGTGTGTAGTTTGATATTTGTACACTGATATGGAATGTGATGTTATAATAGTTCTTGCTTATATAATGTTGCTTATGAGTTCCTACTAGATCTCAAGCTGTTATATAATTAAGCTCATATATTTCCACTATATCTCAAATTTATGTTGCTCTTTGGTTTAGAAAAATATAGAGGTTATACTATAGTTATGAACTTTCAATGTACTTTGAGTACAATTTGACAATACTTCTTATGTATATTATAAAGCTGTATTTAGATCTAATGTGAGCTTATTAAATTAAAGCCTTATATATTCAATCATTAGATAAAAATTATTTTATCAAAGATGATACTATAGAATAGCTGATTTTACTTGTATGAGCGTCGGTTTCTAAATACTGCTACAATGTAGCTACAGTAAATGAGAGAGAGATGTGTTGTGCTTGTAACTTTTACAATACCACTTGTATATACTTTGAAGCTGTGTTTAGATCCAATGTAGGCTTGTTAAATTAAAGCCTTATATAGTCAAACATTGGATAAAAATAATTTTTCAGCAAAAAAGATACTATGAGGTAGTTGTATTATTTGTAGAAGCGTCAGTTTCTAAATACTGCAACTATGTAGCTACAATGAGTAAGAAAAAGAGGTGTTGCACTT
The DNA here is from genome assembly GCF_027579735.1 of Bombina bombina. Classification (NCBI taxonomy): domain Eukaryota; kingdom Metazoa; phylum Chordata; class Amphibia; order Anura; family Bombinatoridae; genus Bombina; species Bombina bombina. Next base: position 1,195,045,872 of record NC_069499.1, on the reverse strand, counting down.
GTAACTTTTGTTAAGTACATTATTAATTTTAGCTTTAAACCTGTATAGGTTTTCTATTTGTGAATTTGTAAGCTGGTATGTTTCTAGGGGAGTTAAATACAAATGCTCAGTTGTTTTTTTATATAATACAGCAACTGATATTGTTCTCAGTGCTTGTTCTCATATGAGCGGTTTTTAGTTAATTGCAGGTGCTCCGCTAATTTGTTAATACTCCAACTGCTGTTATTCACAGACTTACTTTGTACTTGTTCTAATATAATCACTTTTGAGCTTATTGTCTCTGTTGTTAGTTACAGAGTTATATCGCTAGATTTTTTTGATATAAGCAATTTTAAAACAAGATAAATATCAAACGTCACTGATCCATTTAACTTGGATGTTATTATGCTTTTATAACTTACTCTAATTTTTGATTACCTGAGATAATTGTATGACAGTGTGAGGAAGTATACCCCTTTTTCTGACACAGGTCACAAACCTGTGACCTATGTAATTTCAGTGATAATTTGCTTAATCTATGGTTGCCATTTATACCGGTTTCCGAGGACAGCCTTAATCAGGTTTTTGTTCTCTTCCTTTCCTTAATATTTCATTAGCAGGAATCTTCTATGGCATCTATACTAATTCATATAGCTCAGAAAAAGGAGGGGCTATAGCATTATGGTTTCTCCCCCTCTCAGTATTGTTATCAGGTTTACCCAAACAAGGACTCATTTACCCAAACAAGGACTCGTTTATCCAAACAAGGGCTCGTTTACCCAAACAAGGGCTCGTTTACCCAAACAATGGCTCGTTTACCCAAACAAGGGCTCGTTTACCCAAACAAGGACTCATTTTCCCAAACAAGGACTCATTTACCCAAACAAGGACTCGTTTACCCAAACAAGGACTCGTTTACCCAAACAATGGCTCGTTTACCAAAACAAGGGCTTGTTTACCCAAACAAGGGCTCGTTTACCCAAACAAGGGCTCGTTTAACCAAACAATGGCTTGTTTACCCAAACAAGGGCTTGTTTACCCAAACAAGGGCTCGTTTACCCAAGCAAGGGCTTGTTTACCCAAACAAGGGCTTGTTTACCCATCTCTGATGAAGCACATGTACGCATGCGCGAAACGCGTCAGATAAAGAGCTTACCTTGCTGACCAAGCCTGTATCCCAATAAATTGGTGGATATACTCTGATGACCCAGCGTGCTTTCTTTTCCTCATTTCATTACCCAAACAAGGGCTAGTTTCTATCGAGTTGTTAAAAATGGAGCCATAATCTACCAAATTTGCCGACATCTTAAAGTAGTTTACTGCTCCATTTTAGTACCAGGTTTCCAAATATTTTGCGCAGTGCATGCAGTCAGTCTTTTCATGTATGTGTAAGTTAACCTGTTAACGATTCGATCCAACGTTGGATTTCTTTAAAATCACACAATAAAAAGTTTGTTGCTATGATAACCCAACCTTAGATTATAAAAGTTACATTTAGCGCTAGCACTCCTTACTTATGATCAGCTAGAGAAAGGGAAGAGCACTGTAGTTAGTTGTAGGTTAGGAGTTTGGTGTTTTTTGAGCCAGGTAAAGTGATTTAGTCACCTAATAAATAATCAAAGAATTTAAAGATTTTATTTTAAATTAAGATCAGCCATTTGTTTTTGTTTTTAATTTATTTTTATATATAATATTTAATGCTGCCCTAGGCATGGGTCTAGTTGGAGTTATGTGCGTGATTATATTTTTATATGAAGTAAATATTAAAATATCATTAAGAACATAACTCCAACCTGCCTTAGGCAGCACTAAATAGTACAAAGAAAAAAAAACATTTTAAAAAAGAAAAACTTGCATTATTTGCAAACAATAATCTCAATGGAAAAGAGGCCTTAAAAGGTTTATTTTTCCTCTTTTACGCTTAGTTCAATATGCTGTAATGTTTGAGAATTTATCGACAGCTTTCGGCAGTGTTTTACCTGTTTGCGTGTTAAATGGAAACCTGGGGGGGGGGGCGATTTACCAAGTGGTCAATCGGCCCCAATGCATCTGTTTCCGCACAAGCCTTCAGGCTCGCCAGAAACAGGAGTTAAGAAGCAGTGGTCTTAAGACCGCGGCTCCTTAACTGATCCACCGCCTCTGAGGCGGCGAACAGCAATCAGCCCGATCGAAATAGTATTGGGTTGATTGACACCCCCTGCTAGTGGCCGATTGACCGCAAATCTGCAGGGGGCGGCATTGCACAAGCAGTTCACAAGAATGGCTTGTGCAATGCTAAATGCTGACAGCGTATGCTGTCGACATTCAGCGATGTCTGCCCGACATATGATTAATCGGCCCCCTGGTGTAAATTTGTGCTTTTCTGCTTCTACTATTTTCTACGGGATGCATACTTTTTTTTGCTGGCAGAGAGTTATGTCTTCCTACAGCATTTTATCGTTTTGCAACCTCACACTAAATAATTTACGGCTCAATGGAAATGAACTCCAAGTAAATAAACAATTGTTATGAGAAATAGAAGTTTATGAAAGAAGAAATAACATTTTATATTATCCTAAATAGAATTCATTTAGTGTATATGAATGACAAAACCTTTGTATAGTATTTAATATTTTGTTTGTGTTTTTAATAGTAATTTTCTCTCTTTTTTTAAAAAAAAATGTCTGATCAGAATGTGAGACACAGAGGGGGTGGTTTTTATACCTATTTTACAATAAATTTTGGACTTTTAATTATGACTTTTTATTGAGTCTGCACAATTTAGTTTTTTTGTGCATTAATATATGTAACATGTCCCAGACCATCCCTTCAAAGCCCGCTTTTTCCCTAAAGCCTCCATTACACAAGTTATCAAATCTTGTAGTGTCCTTCCAAAGATAGCTGCTTTCAGACAATGCTGAGCAGCTGCAGTATTTTTATACTTGTGAAATAAGACAGCTCACGAGTCACTGGTGGTAGCGATCTTAGAAAGATGGTTAGCAAACTTTAAAGGCAAGAACCAAATAGAAAGAGAACAGAGCAAAGATCAAACACTGCAATGGGATCAGGTGAGTTGCAACACTACCAAGAGAAAACCAAGAAAGTTACTAAGGGGTTAAAGTGATGGTACACTTTACATGTTTTAAAATCAGGTCCAGAATCTAAGCAATATTTTAGAGGGACTTGAATTGATCACTTCTAAAAGATGCGCTGTAATTTACTTTTTAATCTAGCCGTGCCATTCTAATACCCTGCGCTCCAGCTGCCCACTTCAAAACTCTTTTGTTGGTGAGCTAAAGGTTTGAACAATTCTCCAATCGGTGATTTAGTTACAAAAAAGTGCTGTATGGCTAGAGCACCGATTGGAGAACAGTTCAAGCTGTTAGCTCACATAAAATATAAATTTCGAAGTGGGGTATTAGAATGGCACGGCTAGATTAAAAAGTAAGCAATAGCGCATTTTCATTAAAAGTGATCAATAAACACCCTCTGAAATATTACTTAGATTGCGGGCCTGATTTTAAAACATGCAAAGTGTACCATCACTTTAAGTCATTGGCAGAGATTACATTACACAAATATCTCAAACAAAAAACTTGTCACAACATTACAACTCAAACATTTCAAAATTCCTAAATATTTGAACCCTCCCCCATCACAGCCTTGAGTTGTGAGTCACTTCTCAGTTATAATCAAATAAACAGTAAAGTCAAAATTAAACGTTCATGAATCAGATAGAGCATGCAATGTTAAACAACTTTCCAATTTACTTTTATTATCTAATTTGCTCTGTTCTGTTGGTATCCTTTGTTGAAGAGTAAAGCTAGGTAGACGTTCCCATGTGTTTAGCCGTCTATGACAGCACTGTTTTCAACTGTGTATAACATTGATATAAACAATGTTGCAAACAGTGCTGCCAGATGGCTAAAACCACATGCCCACTCCTGAGCTCATATAGGGATACAAAGAGAACTAATCAAAATTGATAATGCAAGTAATATGGAAAGTTGTTTAAAATCTCTTGCTCCATCCAATCCAGCAGCAGCTAAGTATCCATTCACCTCTCTGCGCTTAGAATCAGTTTCACTGTTAAATATACTGGAAGTACAAAAATGCACTCAGAACATGGCAGAACAAATATATTAAAAAATGAAACTCCCACTTTTAAAGAGTCCACTCTGAAATTCCCACTAGTAATTGAATGACGTTGTGGACTCTCCATATCTTAGGAAAGAAATATACAAAAAATAAAACTTAAAGAGCAATTCAATAAAAATAAAAACAAGACAACCTCGACAGCTTTGAAATAGCTCGAAATGACTGTGAAATGAGAGGCCTCACAAGGGTAATATAGCTTTATGATAAATCATGATCTCACTTCTACAGTGCCCTGCAACGCCTACAGCCTATGGCCCCTGAGACACCTTTCATAATATCCAGTGACACTACTCTACCATAACAAAACAGATGTGAATATTTTGCATTACAGACATAGGCCCCTATTTAACAAGGTCTGGCGGACCTGATCTGACAGTGCGGATCAGGTCCGCCAGACCTCGCTGAATACGGCGAGCAATACGCTCTCTGTATTCAGCATTGCACCAGCAGCTCACAAGAGCTGTTGGCGCAACGCCGCCCCCTGCAGAATCGCGGCCAATGGGCCGCCAGCAGGGGGGTGTCAATCAACACGATCGTACTCGATCAGGTTGATTTCCGGCAGTGTCTGTCCGGCCTGCTCAGAGCAGGCGGACAGGTTATGGAGCAGCGGTCCCTGTGACCGCTGCTTCATAACTGCTGTTTCTGGTGAGCCTGCAGGCTCGCCAGTAACACGGGGCATCAAGCTCCGTTTGGAACTTGATAGATAGGCCCCATAGTCATAAATCCTTTTGCAGACATGTTCCCAAAGTGTTGCAGCTGTAATTATAGTTTTTGTACTTTGCAGGCCGTTCTTGTTTGGTGTCTAAGATATTATTCATTGGGAACCTCAAGCAGCTATAGATGTAAATGGCAGGCGCACACAGTAACCGAAACGCCGGAAAACATACAGTACATGAACTGATGCTCAATGAATTTTGAACATGATCTCGTATTAACAATGTTGCCCTCCTCAGCCTCATGAGCATCTATGAATCTTGCCTATAGATTTGTATGTGTAATTGGCATGTAATTGGGTAAAATCACTGATCTTTGTGATAATGGGAGCTAGGATATATATATACGTTAATTTAATAATCTAACAAGGATATTCACCATCAGTGTATTTATTTGTTACCAATGATGTTAAATTATTTGTTAATCAACATAAATATACTGATATTATTAAGGAAATATCCTATAATATAAAAGGCCAAGTGCGTTTGACCGAAGCTGTCATGCGCAGTAAAGACTGCACAAGGACAGATACACCTGGCCTTTAGGATCCTGACAGCAGAGGTGGTGTGGCATGGCCGGTGGGAGAGAGAGAGCAAAAGAGATGGGGAGAGAGAGAGAGAGAGAGAGCAAAAGAGATGGGGAGGGAGAGAGAGCAAAAGAGATGGGGAGGGAGAGAGAAAGCGCAAAAGAGAGGGGGGAGAGAGAGCAAAAGAGAGAAGGGAGAGAGAGATCAAAAGAGAGGGGGGAGAGAGAGAGACCAAAAGAGAGGGGGGGGGAGACCAAAAGAGAAGGGGAGAGAGAGCAAAAGAGAGTGGGTAGAGAGAGAGCAAAAGAGAGGGGGAGAGAGAGAGCAAGGGGTGGGACCGCTGTACTGCAAGATATGGCCCGTGTGCACAGGCTTTAGGACTAGTTAAATATATTTAACTTGAAGAGTGTAAACAAATTATCTTCTAGGCTGTCTACAGCAATTGGCTGGTATGGGATTAACTGTCATTAACATGTAAATACCACGGCCGAGATTACATATGCGGCGCAAGGCTTCAGCGTAACTGCTGAAACCCGCGCCTCCCGTTATTTCACCTCGCACATCGGGGTATCACATAAACCCCGCCGGCAGTTCATAAAGTTTAAAAACTGCCTGCGGAAAATTAAAAAAAAGTCAAATCTCCTGTAAAAGACTAACACGCCTCCCAAAAATAAACCTGACACGTAAAACCCTACATCCGCCATCAAACCCACATCGGAAATAATAATAAAAGTATTAACCCCTAAATCCGCCAACCCCAACATCGCAAACTACCTAATAAATGTATTAACCCCTAATCCGCCATTCACCCACATCGAAAAGTCCCTATTAAAACTATTAACCCCTAATCCACCATTAACCCACATTGCAACAAACCTTATAAATCTATTAACCCCTAATCTGCCAAACCCACACAACACAATAATCCAAATAAAACGATTAACCCCTAAACCACCAAACCCACACAATGCAATAATCCTAATAAAACTATTAAACCCTAAACCGCCAAACCCCAACAACGCAAATAACTAAACTACTAAACCCCATAACCTAGAAACCGCCAAAAGTAACCACAATTACCTAAATTAAAAAATACTAAGTTACAAACAATTAAAATAAAAAAGCTATCCTTACTTAAAAATAAAAAAAAAACCTTAGATTAATTTAATCTAAGATTACAAAAAATTCTAACATTACATAAAATAATAAATTATCAAAAATAAAAAAATTAAACCTAATCCCTATGAAAATAAAAACACCCCTGAAGCGTGGAGATTCTCTTCGTACAATCACCGCCACACACTGAGGATTGAATTCAAGGTACGCGTTTAAATATGGGGTACCTTGCATTCCTATTGGCTGATTTGAGTCTTCAAATTCATATCAGTCAATAGGATGAGAGCTACTGACCGCCGGTCTTTAGTTCCGCGGTCACAGGTCTTCAGTTTTGCGCCGGCTGGTTCCTGGAACAAGATAGAAGATATCGCCCGCTTGGAAGAAGACTTCAGCGCTGAACTTCAGGAACCGTGGGGGTTAGACTTAGGCTTTTTTTTTTTAGATTAGGGATTTAATGGCCCTTTGAAAAAGAGCTGAATGCCCTTTTAAGGGCAGTAAAAGAGCTGAATGCCCTTTTAAGGGCAATGCCCATACAAATGCTCCTTAGTGTTAGTTTTTTTATTTTTGTGGGTTTGGTGGGTGGGGGTTTTACTGTTAGAGGGGGGACTTAGTATTTTTTAACCCCTTAACGACCAGCGTTGTACCCTGTACGTCAATGCAGTCCTGGGCATCTCTCTGCCGTGATCTCGCTATGTGGCCCTCTCTGCATCGGACAGCGGTGGTGCCAATCTTTGGTGGGTGGGAGCCATTGCTGGGAGGCGGGTGGGCGGCCCATCGCCGGTGCACGTTCCTGATCGGTCACGTATCAGACGTGAGTGTGCAAGGAGGCGGGGCACGCACGCGAACTGTAATCAATTACCGATGGAGGGGGAGAGGATACATGTTTGGAGGAAAAGGGGAAAAATGTTTGGAAAGGGATCAGGGAGGGGGATAGGGTATTAGGGGGAAGCTACACTACAGAAAATGAACTTTTTATATATATTTTTTTTATAAAAAACATAATTTATGTAAGAATTTACCTGATAAATTCATTTCTTCTATATTGGCAAGAGTCCATGAGCTAGTGACGTATGGGATATACAATCCTACCAGGAGGGGCAAAGTTTCCCAAACCTCAAAATGCCTATAAATACACACCTCACCACACCCACAATCCAGTTTAACAAATAGCCAAGAAGTGGGGTGATAAAGAAAGGAGTAAAAAGCATCAACAAAGAAATTTGGAAATAGCTGTGCTTTATACAAAAAAATCATAACCACCATAAAAAGGGTGGGCCTCATGGACTCTTGCCAATATGAAAGAAATTAATTTATCAGGTAAACTCTTACATAAATTATGTTTTATTTCATGTAATTGGCAAGAGTCCATGAGCTAGTGACGTAAGGGATATCAATACCCAAGATGTGGAACTCCACTCAAGAGTCACTAGAGAGGGAGGGATAAAAATAAACAACAGCCATTTCTTGCTGAAAAAATAATCCACAACCCAAAATATAAGTTATTCTCATAATAAAAAGAAAAACTTAAAACATCTGCAGAAGAATCAAACTGAAACAGCTGCCTAAATAACTTTTCTACCAAAAACTGCTTCTGAAGAAGCAAATACATAAAAATGGTAGAATTTAGTAAATGTATGCAAAGAGGACCAAGTTGCTGCTTTGCAAATCTGATAAACTGAAGCTTCATTCTTAAAAGCCCACGAAGTGGAGACTGATCTAGTAGAATGAGCTGTAATTCTCTGAGGCGGAGCCTGACCCGACTCCAAATAAGCTTGATGAATCAAAAGCTTTAACCAAGAAGCCAAGGAAATAGCAGAGGCCTTCTGACCTTTCCTAAGACAAGAAAATATAACAAATAGACTACAAGTCTTCCTGAAATCTTTAGTAGCTTCAACATAATATTTCAAAGCTCTCACCACAGCCAAAGAATGTAAGGATCTTTCCAAAGAATTCTTAGGATTAGGACACAAAAGAAGGGACAACAATTTCTCTACTAATGTTGTTAGAATTCACAATTTTAGGCAAAAATATAAATGAAGTCCGCAAAACCGCCTTATCCTGATGAAAAATCAGAAAAGGAGATTCACAAGAAAGAGCAGATAGCTCAGAAACTCTTCTAGCAGAAGAGATGGCCAAAAGGAACAACACTTTCCAAGAAAGTAGTTTAATGTCCAAAGAATGCATAGGCTCATAGGGGCCTGTAACGCCTTCAAAACCAAATTAAGACTCCAAGGAGGAGTAATTGAATTAATGACGTGCTTAATACGAACTAAAGCCTGTACAAAACAGTGAATATCAGGAAGTTTAGCAATCTTTTTGTTAAATAAAACAGAAAGAGCAGAGATTTGTCCCTTCAAGGAACTTGCAGACAAAACCTTATCCAAACCATCCTGAAGAAACTGTAGAATTCTAGGAATTCTAAAAGAATGCCAAGAGAATTTATGAGAAGAACACCAGGAAATGTAGGTCTTCCAAACTCGATAATAAATCTTTCTAGAGACAGATTTACAAGCTTGTAACATAGTATTAATCACTGAGTCAGAAAAACCTCTATGACTTAGTACTAAGCGTTCAATTTTCATACCTTCAAATTTAATGATTTGAGATCCTGATGGAAAAAAACGGACCTTGAGACAGTAGGTCTGGCCTTAATGGAAGTGGCCAAGGTTGGCAACTGGACATCCGAACAAGATCCGCATACCAAAACCTGTGTGGCCATGCTGGAGCCACCAGCAACACAAACGATTGTTCCATGATGATTTGGATATCACTCTTGGAAGAAGAACTAGAGGCGGGAAAATATAAGCAGGATGATAACACCAAGGAAGTGTCAGCGCATCCACTGCTTCCGCCTGAACATCCCTGGACCTGGACAGGTATCTGGGAAGTTTCTTGTTTAGATGAGAGGCCATGAGATCTATCTCTGGAAGACCCCACATCTGAACAATCTGAGAAAACACATCTGGATGGAGATACCACTCCCCTGGATGTAAAGTCTGACGGCTGAGATAATCCGCCTCCCAATTGTCTACACCTGGGATATGCACCGCAGAGATTAGACAGGAGCTGGATTCCACCCAAGCAAGTATCCGAGATACTTCTTTCACAGCTTGTGGACTGTGAGTCCCACCCTGATGATTGACATATGCCACAGTTGAGATATTGTCTGTCTGAAAGCAAATGAACGGTTCTCTCTTCAACAGGCCAAAACTGAATAGCTCTGAGAATTGCACGAAGTTCTAAAATATTGATTGGTAATCTCGCCTCTTGAGATTTCCAAACCCCTTGTGCTGTCAGAGATCCCCAAACAGCTCCCCAACCTGAAAGACTTGCTTCTGTAGTGATCACAGTCCCGGTTGGCCGAACAAAGGAAGCCCCTTGAACTAAACGCTGGTGATTTAACCACCAAGTCAGAGAGGGTCGAACATTGGGATTTAAGGATATTAACTGTGATATCTTTGTATAATCCCTGCACCATTGATTCAGCATACAAAGCTGGAGAGGTCTCATGTGAAAATGAGCAAAAGGAATCGTGTCCGATGCTGCAGTCATGAGGACTAAAACTTCCATGCACATAGCCACTGAAGGGAATGACTGAGACTGAAGGTGCCGACAGGCTGCAACCAATTTCAAACGTCTCTTGTCTGTTAGAGACAGAATCATGGACACTAAATCTATCTGGAAACCTAAAAAGGTGACCCTTGTCTGAGGAATCAAGAAACTTTTTGGTAAATTGATCCTCCAACCATGTTTTTGAAGAAACACTAGTTGATTCATGTGAGATTCTGCAGAACGTAAAGACTGAGCTAGTATCAAGATATCATCCAAATAAGGAAACACCGCAATACCCTGCTCTCTGATTACAACAATATCCGGAAATGACACACTTGCGTCACTAACGACGAAAACGTGTGTAAGGCTTCCGCGTCAACTACAATGCCAGAAATGACAAATTTGCGTCAACGGACGTACTTTTCGCGCCAAAAAAATTCTCGCGCCAAGAATGACGCAATAAAGTCTAGCATTTGGCGCACACCCACGGGCCTAATGCTGCCCACAATTTTTAAGAAAAAGTAGTCAATTTGAAAAAAGACTAAATCCCAGGTAAGAAAAAAATATTTCTTAATATGTTTATTTCCCAAATATGAATCTGCACAAGGAAATACATGAACCTGACTCATGGCAAATATAAGTACAATACATATATTTAGAACTTTATATAAATGCATAAAGTGCCAGACCATAGCTGGGGTGTCTTAAGTAATAAAAAACACACATACCAACCAAGACACCCATCCACATATAGCAGATAGCCAAACCAGTACTGAAACAGTTATCAGTAGAGGTAATGGTATATGAGAGTATATCGTCGATCTGAAAAGGGAGGTAGGAGATGAATCTCTACGACCGATAACAAAGAACCTATGAAATAGACCCCGTTAGGAAAATCATTGCATTCAATAGGTGATACTCTCTTCACGTTCCTCTGACATTCGCTGTACTCTGAGGGGAATCAGGGTTCAAAAAAAGCTGAGAAGCGCATGTCAACGTAGAAATCTTAGCACAAACTTACTTTACCACCTCCATAGGAACCAAAGTTTGTAAAACTGAATTGTGGGTGTGGTGAGGGGTGTATTTATAGGCATTTTGAGGTTTGGGAAACTTTGCCCCTCCTGGTAGGGTTGTATATCCCATACGTCACTAGCTCATGGACTCTTGCCAATTACATGAAAGAAAGGCAAACTTGCTAGTAAACTGGGTACTGGCAGACAGCTGCCAGTACCTAAGATGGCAGCCAATAGGTCAAGGGGTGAGGGATAAGGGCAGTTGGGGGTAGTGGGGGATCCTACACTTTATCTAAAATATATTTTTAAAAAAATCTTTTAAAAAACAAAACAAACTATTTTTATGCTGGCAGACTGTCTGCCAGTACTTAAGATGGCGGTGACAATTGTGAGGTGCGGGAGGGAAGAGAAATGTTTGAGGGGGGTCATGGAGGGATCAGAGGGTGGGATGTGTCAGGTGGGAGGCTGATCTCTACACTAAAGCTAAAATAATCCCTAAAAGCTACCTAATTAACCCCTTAACTGCTGGGCATAATACAAGTGTGGTGCGCAGTGGCATTTAGCGGCCTTCTAATTACCAAAAAGTAATGCCAAAGCCATAAATGTCTGCTATTTCTGAACAAAGGGGATCCGAGAGAAGCATTTACAACTATTTTTGCCATAATAGCATAAGCTGTTTGTAAAAATTTTCAGTGAGAAACCTAAAGTTTGTGAAAAAGTTAACAATTTTTTTATTTGATCGCATTTGGCGGTAATATGGTGGCATAAAATATACCAAAATGGACCTAGATCAATACTTTGGGTTGTCTACTACACTACACTAAAGCTAAAATTAACCCTACAAGCTCCCTGCAAGCTACCTAATTAACCCCTTAACTGCTGGGCATAATACAAGTGTGGTGCGCAGTGGCATTTAGCGGCCTTCTAGTTACCAAAAAGTAATGCCAAAGCCATAAATGGCTGCTATTTCTGAACAAAGTGGATCCCAGAGAAGCATTTAAAATCATTTGTGCCATAATAGCACAGTCTGTTTGTAAATAATTTCAGTGAGAAACCGAAAGTTTGTGAAAAAGTTAACGTTTTTGATTTGATCGCATTTGGCGGTAAAATGGTGGCATAATATATACCAAAATGGGCCTAGATCAATACTTTGGGTTGTCTACTAAAAAAAAATATATATTCATGTCAAGGGATATTCAGGGATTCCTGACAGATATCAGTGTCCCAATGTAACTTTTGCTAATTTTGAAAAAAAAATGGTTTTGAAATAGCAAAGTGCTACTTGTATTTATTGCCCTATAACTTGCAAAAAAAGCAAAGAACATGTAAACATTGGGTTTTTCTAAACTCAGGACAAAATTTAGAAACTATTTAGCATGGGTGTTTTTTAGTGGTTGAAGATGTGTAGCAGATTTTGAGGGTCAAAGTTAGAAAAAGTGTGTTTTTTTCCATTTATTCCTAATATTTTATATTTTTTTATAGTAAATTATAAGATATGATAATGCTATCTTTAGAAAGTCCATTTAATGGCAAGAAAAACGGTATATAGTATGTGTGGGTACAGTAAATGAGTAAGAGGAAAATTACAGCTAAACACAAACACCGCAGAAATGTAAAAATAGCCCTGGTTCTTAAAGGGACACTGAACCCATTTTTTTTTCTTTTGTGCTTCAGATAGAGTATGCAATTTTAAGCAACTTTCTAATTTACTCCTATTAGTAAATATTCTTCATTCTCTTGGTATCTTTATTTGAAAAGCAAGAATGTAAGTTTAGATGCCGGCCCATTTTGGTGAACAACCTAGTTTGTTCTTGCTGATTGGTGGATAAATGAATCCACCAATAAACAAGTGCAGTCCAAGGTACTGAACTTTCTTTTTCAAATAAAGTTAGCAAGAGAACGAAGAAAAAACAGAATTTATGCTTACCTGATAAATTACTTTCTCCAATGGTGTGTCCGGTCCACGGCGTCATCCTTACTTGTGGGATATCTCTTCCCCAACAGGAAATGGCAAAGAGTCCCAGCAAAGCTGGCCATATAGTCCCTCCTAGGCTCCGCCCACCCCAGTCATTCGACCGACGGACAGGAGGAAATATATATAGGAGAAACCATATGGTACCGTGGTGACTGTAGTTAGAGAAAATAATTCATCAGACCTGATTAAAAAACCAGGGCGGGCCGTGGACCGGACACACCGTTGGAGAAAGTAATTTATCAGGTAAGCATAAATTCTGTTTTCTCCAACATTGGTGTGTCCGGTCCACGGCGTCATCCTTACTTGTGGGAACCAATACCAAAGCTTTAGGACACGGATGAAGGGAGGGAGCAAATCAGGTTACCTAAACGGAAGGCACCACAACTTGCAAAACCTTTCTCCCAAAAATAGCCTCCGAAGAAGCAAAAGTATCAAATTTGTAAAATTTGGCAAAAGTGTGCAGTGAAGACCAAGTCGCTGCCTTACATATCTGGTCAACAGAAGCCTCGTTCTTGAAGGCCCATGTGGAAGCCACAGCCCTAGTGGAGTGAGCTGTGATTCTTTCAGGAGGCTGCCGTCCGGCAGACTCATAAGCCAATCGGATGATGCTTTTAAGCCAAAAGGAAAGAGAGGTAGAAGTCGCTTTTTGACCTCTCCTTTTACCAGAATAAACAACAAACAAGGAAGATGTTTGTCTGAAATCTTTTGTAGCCTCTAAATAGAATTTTAGAGCACGGACTACGTCCAAATTGTGTAACAAACGTTCCTTCTTTGAAACTGGATTCGGACATAAAGAAGGTACAATTATCTCCTGGTTAATATTTTTGTTAGAAACAACCTTAGGAAGAAAACCAGGCTTAGTACGCAAAACCACCTTATCTGCATGGAACACCAGATAGGGCGGAGAACACTGCAGAGCAGATAACTCTGAAACTCTTCTAGCAGAAGAAATTGCAACCAAAAACAAAACTTTCCAAGATAGTAACTTAATATCTATGGAATGTAAAGGTTCAAACGGAACCCCTTGAAGAACTGAAAGAACTAGATTTAGACTCCAGGGAGGAGTCAAAGGTCTGTAAACAGGCTTGATCCTAGCCAGAGCCTGAACAAATGCTTGAACATCTGGCACAGCTGCCAGTCTTTTGTGTAGTAAGACAGATAAAGCAGAGATCTGTCCCTTTAGAGAACTTGCAGATAATCCTTTCTCCAAACCTTCTTGTAGAAAGGAGAGAATCTTAGGAATTTTTATCTTATTCCATGGGAATCCTTTGGATTCACACCAACAGATATATCTTTTCCATATTTTATGGTAAATCTTTCTAGTTACTGGTTTTCTGGCCTGAACCAGAGTATCTATCACAGAATCTGAAAACCCACGCTTCGATAGAATCAAGCGTTCAATCTCCAAGCCGTCAGCTGGAGGGAAACCAGATTTGGATGTTCGAATGGACCCTGAACAAGAAGGTCCTGTCTCAAAGGTAGCTTCCATGGTGGAACCGATGACATATTCACCAGGTCTGCATACCAAGTCCTGCGTGGCCATGCAGGAGCTATCAAGATCACTGAGGCCCTCTCCTGATTGATCCTGGCTACCAGCCTGGGAATGAGAGGAAACGGTGGAAATACATAAGCTAGGTTGAAGGTCCAAGGTGCTACTAGTGCATCTACTAGAGTCGCCTTGGGATCCCTGGATCTGGACCCGTAGCAAGGAACCTTGAAGTTCTGACGAGACGCCATCAGATCCATGTCTGGAATGCCCCATAATTGAGTTATTTGGGCAAAGATCTCCGGCTGGAGTTCCCACTCCCCCGGATGGAATGTCTGACGACTCAGAAAATCCGCCTCCCAGTTTTCCACACCTGGGATGTGGATCGCAGACAGGTGGCAGGAGTGATCCTCCGCCCATTTAATTATTTTGGTCACTTCTTTCATCGCCAGGGAACTCCTTGTTCCCCCCTGATGATTGATATACGCAACGGTCGTCATGTTGTCTGATTGGAACCTTATGAATCTGGCCTTTGCTAGTTGAGGCCAAGCCCTGAGAGCATTGAATATCGCTCTCAGTTCCAGAATGTTTATCGGGAGAAGAGACTCTTCCCGAGACCATAGACCCTGAGCTTTCAGGGATTCCCAGACCGCGCCCCAGCCCACTAGACTGGCGTCGGTCGTGACGATGACCCACTCTGGTCTGCGGAAGCTCATTCCCTGGGACAGATGGTCCAGGGTCAGCCACCAACGGAGTGAATCTCTGGTCTTCTGATCTACTTGAATCATTGGAGACAAGTCTGTATAGTCCCCATTCCACTGTTTGAGCATGCACAGTTGTAATGGTCTTAGATGAATTCGTGCAAAAGGAACTATGTCCATTGCTGCAACCATCAACCCTACTACTTCCATGCACTGTGCTATGGAAGGACGAGGAACAGAATGAAGAACTTGACAAGTGCTTAGAAGTTTTGACTTTCTGACCTCTGTCAGAAAAATCCTCATTTCTAAGGAATCTATTATTGTTCCCAAGAAGGGAACTCTTGTCGACGGAGACAGAGAACTTTTTTCTATGTTCACCTTCCATCCGTGTGATCTGAGAAAGGCCAGAACGATGTCTGTATGAGCCTTTGCTTTTGACAGGGACGACGCTTGTATTAGAATGTCGTCCAAGTAAGGTACTACTGCAATGCCCCTCGGTCTTAGAACCGCTAGAAGGGACCCTAGTACCTTTGTGAAAATCCTTGGAGCAGTGGCTAACCCGAATGGGAGGGCCACAAACTGGTAATGCTTGTCCAGAAAAGCGAACCTTAGGAACTGATGATGTTCTTTGTGGATAGGAATATGTAGGTACGCATCCTTTAGATCCACGGTAGTCATAAATTGACTTTCCTGGATAGTGGGTAGAATCGTTCGAATGGTTTCCATCTTGAACGATGGTACCCTGAGAAATTTGTTTAGGATCTTCAAATCCAAAATTGGTCTGAAAGTTCCCTCTTTTTTGGGAACTACGAACAGATTGGAATAAAATCCCATTCCTTGTTCCTTTATTGGAACTGGGTGTATCACTCCCATCTTTAACAGGTCTTCTACACAATGTAAGAACGCCTGTCTCTTTATTTGGTTTGAGGATAAGTGAGACATGTGGAACCTTCCCCTTGGGGGTAGTTCCCTGAATTCCAGGAGATAACCCTGAGAAACTATTTCTAGCGCCCAGGGATCCTGAACATCTCTTGCCCAAGCCTGAGCAAAGAGAGAGAGTCTGCCCCCCACTAGATCCGGTCCCGGATCGGAGGCTACTCCTTCATGCTGTTTTGTTAGCAGCGGCAGGCTTCTTGGCCTGCTTACCCTTGTTCCAGCCTTGCATCGGTTTCCAGGCTGGTTTGGGTTGTGAGGTATTACCCTCTTGCTTAGAGGAGGCAGAATTAGAGGCCGGTCCGTTCCTGAAATTGCGAAAGGAACGAAAATTAGACTTATTTTTGGCCTTGAAAGGCCTATCTTGTGGAAGGGCGTGGCCCTTTCCCCCAGTGATGTCTGAAATAATCTCTTTCAATTCTGGTCCAAATAGAGTTTTACCTTTGAAAGGGATGTTAAGCAATTTTGTCTTGGATGAGACATCCGCTGACCAAGACTTTAGCCAAAGCGCTCTGCGCGCCACGATAGCAAACCCTGAATTTTTCGCCACTAATCTAGCTAATTGCAAAGCGGCATCTAAAATAAAAGAGTTAGCCAACTTAAGTGCGTGAACTCTGTCCATAACCTCCTCATATGGAGTCTCTCTACTAAGCGAGTTTTCTAGTTCCTCGAACCAGAAACACGCTGCTGTAGTGACAGGAACAATGCACGAAATGGGTTGTAGAAGGTAACCTTGCTGTACAAAAATATTTTTAAGCAAACCCTCCAATTTTTTATCCATAGGATCTTTGAAAGCACAACTATCTTTGATAGGAATAGTAGTGCGTTTGTTTAGAGTAGAAACTGCCCCCTCGACCTTAGGGACTGTCTGCCATAAGTCCTTTCTGGGGTCGACCATAGGAAATAATTTCTTAAATATAGGGGGGGAACAAAAGGTATGCCGGGCTTTTCCCACTCCTTATTTACTATGTCCGCCACCCGCTTGGGTATAGGAAAAGCGTCGGGGTGCACCGGAACCTCTAGGAACTTGTCCATCTTGCATAATTTCTCTGGAATGACCAAGTTGTCACAATCATCCAGAGTAGATAACACCTCCTTAAGCAGTGCGCAGAGATGTTCTAATTTAAATTTAAATGTCACAACATCAGGTTCAGCTTGTTGAGAAATTTTTCCTGAATCTGAAATTTCCCCATCTGACAAAACCTCCCTCATGGCCCTTTCAGATTGGTGTGAGGGTATGACAGAACAATTATCATCAGCGCCCTCCTGCTCTTCAGTGTTTAAAATAGAGCAATCGCGCTTTCTCTGATAAGTAGGCATTTTGGATAAAATATTTGCTATGGAGTTATCCATTACAGCCGTTAATTGTTGCATGGTAATAAGCATTGGCGCACTAGATGTACTAGGTTCCTCCTGTGTGGGCAAAACTGGTGTAGACACAGTAGGAGATGATGTAGTATCATGTTTACTCCCCTCATCTGAGGAATCATCTTGGGCAATTTCATTATCTGTGGCAGTACTGTCCTTACTTTGTTTGGACGCTATGGCACAATTATCACATAAATTTAAATGGGGAGACACATTAGCTTTCATACATATAGAACATAGCTTATCCGAAGGCACAGACATGTTAAACAGGCTTAAACTTGTCAACAAAGCACAAAAAACGTTTTAAAACAAAACCGTTACTGTCTCTTTAAATTTTAAACAGAAAACACTTTATTACTGAATATGTGAAAAAGTATGAAGGAATTGTTCAAAATTTCACCACAGTGTCTTAAAGCATTAAGAGTATTGCACACCAAATTTTAGAGCTTTAACCCTTAAAATAACGGAACCGGAGCCGTTTACAAATTTAACCCCTATACAGTCCCAGTTATAGCCTTTGCTGAGACCCAACCAAGTCCAGAGGGGAATACGATACCAATTGACGCCTTCTAGAAGCTTTTCCAGCAAATTTCAGATCCTCACACATGCATCTGCATGCCCTGCTCTCAAAAAACAACTGCGCAGTAATGGCGCGAAAATGAGGCTCAGTCTACAACTAGGAAGGCCCCCTGACTGGAAAAGGTGTCTAACATAGTGCCTGCCGTTTAATAAACGTTCCCCAAGTTTATAAATGCGAATTGTCAGCATAAATATGAATAAAATGCCCAAATAAAGCAATTGATTTAGCCCATAAAAATGTCTACCAGTTTTTTAGCCCATAATAAGCCCTTTATTCTGTTTGTTTGACTAAGAAAATGGCTTACCGGTCCCCATGAGGGGAAATGACAGCCTTCCAGCATTACATGGTCTTGTTAGAAATATGGCTAGTCATACCTTAAGCAGAAAAGTCTGCTAACTGTTTCCCCCAACTGAAGTTACTTCATCTCAACAGTCCTATGTGGAAACAGCAATCGATTTTAGTTACTGTCTGCTAAAATCATCTTCCTCTCACAAACAGAAATCTTCATCCTTTTCTGTTTCAGAGTAAATAGTACATACCAGCACTATTTTAAAATAACAAACACTTGATAGAAGAATAAAAACTACATTTAAACACCAAAAAACTCTTAACCATCTCCGTGGAGATGTTGCCTGTGCAACGGCAAAGAGAATGACTGGGGTGGGCGGAGCCTAGGAGGGACTATATGGCCAGCTTTGCTGGGACTCTTTGCCATTTCCTGTTGGGGAAGAGATATCCCACAAGTAAGGATGACGCCGTGGACCGGACACACCAATGTTGGAGAAATTGATAATAGGAGTATATTAGAAAGTTGCTTAAAATTGCATGTTCTATCTGAATCACGAAAGAAAAAAATTGGGTTCAGTGTCCCTTTAAGGGAAAGAAATTTAAAAATGGCCTTGTCCTTAAGGGGTTAAGGTAAAAGAGCTGTTTAACTTAGGGCAATGCCCTACAAAAGGCCCTTTTAAGGGCTATTGGTAGTTTAGCATTAGATTAAGGGGCTTTTTTATTTTGGGGGGCGATTTTATTTTCATAGGGATTAGGTTTAATTTGTTTATTTTTGATAATTTGGTTTATTATTTTATGTAATGTTAGAATTTTTTAGTTTTTGTAATCTTAGATTAATTTAATCTTGTTTTTTTTTATTTTTAAGTAATGTTAGCTTTTTTATTTTAATTGTTTGTAGCTTAGTATTTTTTAATTTAGGTAACTGGGGTTAATTTAGGGGTGTTAGGTTAGGGGGTGTTAAGTTAGGGGGCTTAGTAATTTAATTAGTTATTTTTGTTGTGGGGGATTGGCAGATAAGGGGTTAATAGATTTATTAGGTTTGTTGCGATGTGGGTTAATGGTGGAGTAGGGGTTAATAGGTTAATTAAGTTTATTGCGTTGGTGGGGGATCGCGGTTTAGGGGTTAATAGTTTTAATAGGTACTTTGCGATATGGGTGAATGGCGGATTAGGGTTAATAGTTTATTAAGGTATATTGCATTGTGGGGTGATGGCGGTTCAGGGGTTAATCACTTTATTAGGTATATAGCGTTGTGGGGGGTTGGTGGATTAGGGGTTAATCGGTTAATTAGATATTTTGCGATGTGAGTGTTGGTGGATTAGAGGTTAATATAGTTTATTAGTTATTGTGGTGGGGGTTGGCGGCTGACAGGTAGATAGATATTGTGCATGCGTTAGGTGTTAGTTACTATTTTAAGGGGGTTACGGTACTCACATACTCAGTGCAAGTTTTGCTGCGCCTGCCTATGTGTTGCGAGGAGAAAATGGAGTAAAATTTCTCCATTTTTGCCGCCTAAGTCCTTGCGCTGAATATGTGATACCGATTTGCGATGCGGTTCTATGTTAGCTTATGGGAGTAAAAATTGCGGGCGACGGGTGAAATATACGCACTGCATTTATATGCGGCGCCGTATATGTAATACCAAAAAAACACGTAAAAAATGGCGTAGCCGGCTTTTGCGGGTGACGCCACATATGTAATCTTGCCCCTCATTATTGCATTAGTACAGTACTCCTCCCCACAGCACAGCTCAGATTTAACCACTAGAGTTTTGTCCTCTGACTTCTGTCAGGCATCTGACTGGTCCAACAAAGGCCCCCAACTGCTGTTTTGTTAGGTGGTCTGTTTATTGTAATTACCAGTGTCATGTGGACCATAAAACACTATACACACACAAAAAGAAAGAAAACACAACTGTTACTGTAAAAGACAATGAGGTTGGACATAAATAAACACAGTGAGGATCCTATAGACCCTATGACCCTTCCATTACTCCTCTCTCAACAGGCAGCCTTTTCAGAATGTACAAAACCAACTAAACAGCTGCATCTGATAGCTATAATCAATTTGTGAATATTGTATTTACTGAAAAACTGTGATAAACTGAATCTACCCACTATATCTCATCTATCTTTATCATGGTCAGAGAAATTATTATTTTGTCTTGTTCATTACTCTTAGTCCAGTAAAAAAGTGAGTTGACCCACAATTACTTAAGCAATTCTAATTGTTTCAACACTTGCCCTGCACAACTTAGCAGACAACCTTTCAGCATGGTTATGGCTTCTCCAGAGCATGCGTGTTAGGAAAAAATCAGCCAGCCTAGCGGAGGCACAGGCACTTTGTAGAAAACATGCAGAGTGCTATGTAGATTAAGGTAGGTGCCTTATCTACCACCTTACCACATAGTTTTTATTTATTACAAGGAAAACAATGTTTACAGCGAATCTGCACTTATGTTAGCTCCTGTTATACCTCCCCCTTGCACACCTCTCCCAACAACGAAGAAAATGGTTAAAGGGAAAGAAAGGTCAAAAATAAAATCTGCATAGACGAATTTTAATTTGAAATAGAAGCATTTTTGCATCAGTTATAACTGGTTTTCTGCAGCATACGCACATATTTTTTGAGGGCCTGTGCACCAGTATTCAAACACCTCACCTTATCAGTGAGTCAGCAGTGGCTTGTATGACACAAATTATGTCTTCAGAAGCAATACACACTACTGACAGCTGTCTGAGCAAGTATGGTGTTTAAAGGACCAGACAACACAGTAGATTTGCTTAATCAACAAATGCAAGATAACAAGACAATGCAATAGCATTTAGTCTGAACTTCAAATGAGTAGTAGATTTTTTTTCTGACAATTTTAAAACTTGTCTTTTTCCACTCCCCCTGTACCATGTGACAGCCATCGGCCAATCACAAATGCATACACACTTATTCTTGCACATGCTCAGTAGGAGCTGGTGAATCAAAATGTTTAAATATAAAAAGACATTTTGTTAATAAAAGTAAATTGGAAAGTTGTTTAAAATGGCATGCTCTATCTGAATAATGAAAGTTTAATTTTGATTGTGTGTCCCTTTAATTACTGGTGCATTGGCTCCCACAGGATGTGTGTGTATGCCTCAGAAAAACAGTCATCATTTTTATTAGAAGCATTTTTGCTAATGGAAGTATATAGCAAAAATGCTTCTATTTCAAATTGAAATGCAACCATACACATTTCAATTTTGACCTTTCTATCTCTTTAGGGAACATACTTAAACGGATATAAAACCCAAAAATGGGCCGGCTCCTAAGCTTACATTCCTGCTTTTTCAAATAAAGGTTCAAAGAGAATGAAGAAAGTTTGATAATAGGAGCAAATTAGAAAGTTGCTTAAAAGTACATGATCTATCTGAATCACGGAAAAAAAACATTGAGTTTTATACCTAGGAATGCTCAGAAGCAGCAATGCACTAATGAGAGCTAGCTGGTTATTGGTGACTGCTCATATATGCCTCTTGTCATTGGCTTGCCCAATGTGCTCAGCCTGCTCCCAGTAGTGCATTGCTGCTCTTTTAACAAAGAATACCAATAGAACAAAGCCAATTTGATATTTGAAGTAAATTGTATGCTCTCTCAAGAAAGAAAAAGAAAGATTGGGATTCATGTCCCTTTAATATATATAAATATATATATGCATAATCTGGTTGTTTAATTCAGTTATGATCATTGCATGCCAACTTGTTGCCACATCGGATAAATTATAACGTCATATATTTTCTGTGTAGCATACACTATATGGCAAAATGTATGTGGACACCCCTAATAATTATTGAGTTCAGGTTTCAGCCACACCCAGGTGCATAAAATCCAGCTCATAGGCATGAAATCTCCATAGACAAAGATTGGAAGTACAATGGGTTTAATTGAAGAACTCAGTGACTTTAAATGTGGCACTGTCATAGGATGCCCCCTTTGCCACAAGTCAGTTTGTGAAATTTCTGCACAACTAGATCTGCCCTGGTCAACTCTAAGTGCTATTGTTATGAAGTGGAAGTGTCTAGGAGCAACAACAGCCACAAAGAGGTAGACCATACAAACTCACAAAGCAGGGCTGCTAAGTGCTGAATCACATAGCAAGTAAAAATGGTCTATCTGTTACATCACTCACTGCAGAGTTCCAAACTGTCTCTGGAAAAAACATCAGCACAAGAACTGTCCGTCAGGTATTTCATGAAATCAGTTTCCACGGCCAAGCGGCAGGATAGAAGAGTGTTATTTACACCATTTCAGCCAATGCTTGGCATCGTCTGGAATGGTGTAAAGAACAACCTCACTTGAATCAGGAGCAGTGGAAGCGTGTTCTCCCGAGCGATGAATCAAGCATCACTATCTGACAGTGTGATGGAAGAATCTAGGTGTGATGGATGACAGAAGAACGCTACCTACCAGAATGCATAATAGTGCCTACTGTAAAGTTTGGTGGAGGATGGATAATGGTATATGGCTGGTTTTCAGGGTTTGGCTTTAAGATGACCCTTTACTGGAACTAAGACATTTTAGACAATTGGGTGCTTTCAACTTTGTGGCAACAGTTTAGGGAAGGCATTTTCCTGTTCTAGCATGACAGTACCCCTGTCACCCCCATAAAGACTTGGTTTGACGAGTTTGATGTGGAGGAACTCCAGTGACCTGCACAGAGTCCTGGTGTCAATCCCAATTGAACACCTTTGAGATTAATTGCAATATCAATTGTGAGCCAGACCTTCTCACCCAACATCAGTGCCTAAACTCACAAATGGTGGCAAAAAGGTAGTGTGGGGGACAATTCCATATTATGCCTATAGTTTTGGAATGGGATGTCCAACAAGTTCATATAGGTGTGATGGTCAGGTGTCTACATACTTTTGGCAATTTAGTGTATGAAGGTAAACCCTCAGCATACAACAAAACAACAGAAGGTGAGAACTTAAATAAGGAATTTCAACATTAAGTCTATGGAAAGTGTTAGAGAGGCTAGATCAGAGAGTTAGACAGTTATAAAGTACAGAGGTCAGAAATCTATAGAGGAAGGGGACAGAGAGATCAGGTAAATACAGCAATAAGGAAAAGAGAATTTATAGAAACCAGAGAGTGGAAGTGATAACATACAAAATATGTTTGGCCAAATGTTAGATTAATAGTTGCTAACCAGCAGACTTTGAGACACTATAGTTTACCATATATCGAGTTATCTTTCTCTGTAGCTTTTCCACTTTCTCTCTCCTCGTCTTATCCCATAATTTTTATTTCCTATTTTTCTTGTTCCATCCTTTTCCCTTATTTTCTTACATCCCTATTTGGGAGTTCTAACAGAGGTTGCCACAAAGCTGAACCTGTGGATCAATGCTGAAGGTTGTTACAGATGGGGCATTATCTTTTTCTGACACTTATTCTGGTTTTCTTATTTAAATTCCAATTTTGCCCCATTTACCTCTCCCATTGTCCGGCTAGAGCACCTGAAATATAAAAAGGGACTACAATGCCTACTTCTGCCAGATGACACCTTTGAGAATTGATACTCCAACCTATCACAACCCCTGCATATGCAATTATAAACATAAGAGGCTGCTGCATTATTACTTGAAGCCACACTAATATGTAAATATAAATAAAAGTACAACCACGCATGCCACAAATATATATTCTAAACCACAACAGTGGCATCAAGAAAAAATAAATTAGTTTTACATGAGTGTATTTTCATTTGGCAAATACACACCATTGCTTTAAATACGATTCATGCTTTCTTTAATTAAATACACACATAAATAGCTCCCAGTAACCAAAAATACATCACAATTACCAGCCGGGGGACCCTGTGACACAGAGCATTTAGTTAAAGCACATGAGAGTAGACAGAGAAGTCATTCTTAGACTTATATGAAATCCCTAAGTTATTTTCTTTACTAATGAAGGTTTAGGGAGATATGGAAAGGAAATTCAATAACATTTTATGAAAGGAAAAATGAAATGACCTGGGATTTAAGATGATGGCACAGCTTTTGGATTCTATCATTCTAATCGTTATGGAATAAGCAGTTTAAGGGACAAAATAGAAGGGGATTGATTGTGAAGTGAGATACAAAGTATATAGAGCAGGAGAGAGTGAAACTATAAGGGGGTTAGAGTGAGAAGAGATATGATATATACAGTACATTCCGATCTAATAGAAAGGAAGATAAAGTAGTTAAACTCCTACAAGATATTAAAAATGGAGAGTGAACTAAGTGGGGGAAAATAGAGAAAGCAGTCACAGGGGAGGTGCAGGAAGCCACAGAGAAAGGGTAGCACAGGGTTTCAGTGAAAAGAAAGCTTCTGGTATATGGTAAACAGAGATTGGCCACAAGCAATGACTATTAACAGACAATGTAGGGATTATACAGGAAACACACACATACACATGCATTATAGCTGGGACCTGCCTGTCAGGAGAACCACTCTCTGAGATGCCATGTCTGCTGTGACTGGGATAGGGACAGAGTGATAGGGACAGCTGGGGGGGGGGGTGCATGAGAGGGGGAGAGCAAAGTGTCAGATATGGAGAGGCACTCCAAAAAAGTATAAGCACAAACAGAAGGCAGGGAAACACTGAGCAAAACATGTGTGAAACCTCTTCTCTTTACTAACTAACCCCCAATGTTTTCTGATCTTGCGTACACCCTCCAACCCTGTCACTTCTGCCTATCTTCCCATCCTTCTGCCATCAAAACCCCTACGCTGCTCTTCTACCAACACCCCCCCCCCCCCAACTACTTTCTGATTGGATTCACCACCCACATGGAGATTACATGAAAATCACTTGACAGTGACTGTGTCCTCAGGCAATGTGACATTAACCTGCATGTGACCTAAAACAGGATCTATGGGGCGGGAGACAATGTCAGGGGCAATGGAGAGAAAGCATGGGAGAAATGGTGAAGAAGGGGGTTAGAGGGTGAGTTGTGATGTAATATTATGAGAGATTGGTGGGGGAAAGAAGAGAAAATGAAGGAGGGGAGAGGATAAGGGATAAGAGAGCTGGAAATGTGATGTGTGGAGACAATGAAAACAGGATGAGGGTGGGGGGGAGCACAGGTATAGGTAACAATAGATGGACAGAGAAAGAGTGAAGGAGATAAAATAGAATTAGGACAAGAGAGGAGATTGGATCATCAGGTTTATTTGAAAACGTACAAACAGGCAGAGTATGACTGGGGAAAAGGATGTGTGAAAAGGAGGAAAGAATCAGACAGTAGAAGGATCATATGATTAGCAATAAAACACAGAGCAGGGGTTATAGGAATACAAGGGATATAGGGATACAATGGATATAGGAATGAATACAGGGGATATAAGGATGAATACAAGGGATATAGGAATACAGGGGATATAAGGATGAATACAAGGGATATAGGGATACAATGGATATAGGAATGAATACAGGGGATATAAGGATGAATACAAGGGATATAGGAATACAGGGGATATAGAGATACAAGGGATATAGGAATGAATACAGGGGATATAGGGATACAATGGATATAGGAATGAATACAGGGGATATAAGGATGAATACAAGGGATATAGGAATACAGGGGATATAGAGATACAAGGGATATAGGAATGAATACAAAGGATATAGGGTTGGATACAAAGGATACAGGAACACAGGGGATATAGGAATACCAGGGATATAGGGATGAATAAAAGGCATATAGGGATGAATACAAGGGATATAGGAATACAAGGGATATAGGAATGAATACAAGGAATATAGGAATACAAAGGATATAGGGATGAATACAAGGGATATAGGAATACAAAGGATATAGGGATGAATACAAGGGATATAGGAATGAATACAAGGAATATAGGAATACAAAGGATATAGGGATGAATCCAAGGGATATAGGAATACAAGTGATATAGGGATTAATACAAGGGATATAGGAATACAAGGGATATAGGGATGAATAAAAGGGATATAGGGATACAAGCGATATAGGGATGAATACAGGGGATATAGGAATACAAGGCATATAGGAATACCAGGGATGTAGGGATAAATACAAGGGATATAGGGATAAATACAAGGGATATAGGATGGAATACAAGGGATATAGGATGGAATACAAGGGATATAGGGATGAATACAAGGGATATAGGGATGAATTCAATGGATATAGGAATACAAGGGCTATAGGGATGAGTACAAGGGATATAGGTATGAATACAAGGGATATAGGAATACAAGGGATACAGGGATGAGTACAAGGGATATAGGTATGAATACAAGGGATATAGGAATACAAGGGATATAAGAATACAAGGGATATATGAATGAATACAATAGATATAGGGATGAATACAAGGGATATAGGGATACAATGGATATAGGAATGAATACAGGTGATATAAGGATGAATACAAGGGATATAGGGATGAAAACAAGGGATATAGGAATACAGGGGATATAGCTTGTAGGTATTAAATATTGCTGTCACAATTATTTCATTGTACTGATGTTGTCTGCATTAAAATACTGTATTAAAATAATTACTCCATTTTAGGAAATCTAATAAAATATGTTCTTTAACCTATTGACCACCAGAAAGTAGTAAAGCACATTATTTTAAAATATATTGCAGCCCAATCTGGCAGCCTATAGGTTAAACTTAACATGAGCCCTAAGTCTACCTACAGCCATAAGCCAAACTTCATCTCTAACCTTGTATTTAATCTAATGCTTAAACCTATCCTTACACCTAACAGATAAACATCAAAATGGCCCTGTATATAACAGCTGTTGATATTTTAAAGCAATAATGTAATGAGCCATACTATTTTAATATACACCATGCGGTTGCCACAGGCTGTGATTTGTTTTGTAGGATGTTACCAATGGAAAGATGAGTGTGTAAAGTAGTCTGTAAACCAATAATTGTTGTTTCACACATAATCAATGTACCTCTCATTGTATGATCTGTCCAGCGACTTATACAATAGTTCAAAGAGAACAGAGAGCAAAAACCGGAGCCAAAAATCTTGAATGCAGGAAATTTATTCAGCAAAGTTGCTTAGGTATCAGGTAGGAAGTCAACAAACGCCTGACGCGTTTCACGCATGCGCTTCATCAGAGGAGACTTAAAAACATGTATACACATTCATCACAAGCGACTTATTAACACGTGTGCACCAATTCATACGCTTATACACTGATGGCTATACAGATACACTAATGGGTTTCAATAAAATAAAAAAATCTATAAATAAGAAAAGTGTACTAACCAATAAGAAAGACAATATGATTTTCCCAAAAAAATATAATGAAATGATAATTAAAAACATACAATTTTAATTGTAAAACATAGGTGTTGGAATTATAGGTATAATAACTCCAGTAGGGTCTAAGTCTTCTATACTTCATCTGTGAAAGGCTGTTTAAATTAAATGCAAAAGCCAAAAATATAGAAAAATATTGGCAACACAAACCATTATATTATAAAACATGCTGAGTGCCAAGATATTTCACTAATCAAAGGCTTTCTGAAATGTCATAATTCATGTCTTCACTTTTAATGAGAGCACAAAAATGGTTCAAAATAAATGATCACCATCAAATTAATTGGTAACACTATAGGCAAAAAAAATAACCAGAGGAAATAATATGATGTGACTTTTCAGTGGTTCGGCCATGTCTTAATACATGCTGGAGGCAAGTTACATTCCAGGAGATATCAGAAGGTGGTGTTTTGCATTTATATTGCACTTTTTTCTATCATTTTACTTTTTTGCAACCTTTATAAACCTTCTTCCATACCTACCCCCTATGGCTCGGTCTCCTGTCTCCATAAAGGTATAAAGTAATGTAATTTAACTGGTACTTGCTGCATATAATGCGTATGGAGAGTTCAGTTGGTAAATGACTCAATGCCCATGGGGTGGGGTGGAACCTGGGAAACTCTGAGACTTTGGAGGTTACTAAAAGGTAAAATGTTAACTTAAAGCAGGGGCGTATTTAGGTTTTGTGCTGCCCTAGGCACTCAAAATTCTGCTGCCCCACCCCACCCCAGGTTTAAGGCCTTTTTTTAGACATAATATTTTTGGGGCAGAGTGTAAAAAAAATAAAAAATAATGTCTTTTTAAGTAGATGTTCACTAGGGCTTGCATTCACTCTGGTCACACACACACTCACTGTATGTTAGTTTGTCAGTAGGTAGTTGTTTAACCTTAAACATCTTCTTTGATGATTGACAGTTATTTAAGCAAAATATCTGCTTGGATAAATATGAATATAATGAATATACAAACTGGCCTTTAAAAGTACTTAAAAATACAACAGTAGTTATGATAGGTTTAGGAATTGTATCCTAGGGGATAAAGTCACATGATACAATCATAATAAAGTATATACTTGTATTGTTTCTGAATGTATTAAATGCATACAACATATTTTCAGTTGTGTTTTAAGTCACATAGTTGTATAGATTCAGCAATAAATACTTATTCTTTGCATGTATGACAGATAGACAAACAGTAAATGTACAAGTATTTAGTGACTAATCCGTTTAAGTATTTTAATGCCTAATGAAGATGTATTGAAGGGAGAAAGGCATATGCTGTTTCACAGTGGTCACGTTGTAGTGCACACTGCACTGTGTAGTCTGTGTGAGTCTCAATCACGCGGTGGAGCCAGGAAGAATACCGCATTCCCTCTCAGTCCAGGCCAGGCTGTGCAAGTGAACTCCGCCTCCACTGTCACCACGTCATGCGCACCCACATACAATCCCATAGGATAGCAATAGCCGGGTCAGCCATTTAAGTCATTAGTAATTGGTTGATTTAGCCACCCGGCCCTGAGTTCAGTAGAGTGGCCCTAGGGACTCAAAATTCTGCTGCCCCTTAAAAATCTGCTGCCCTAGGCACCGGCCTTGTTGGCCTATGCCTTAATACGCCCCTGACTTAAAGGGACATTAAACAAATAACTAAATAAATGTTAGATAGAATGTTGCATTCAAAGAAAATATTAGTCTAAGGATAACATGTAGATCTATGTTTCATTAGTTTCAGTTGTTTAAATAGTTACAAAATAAGTGTCAAGTTTTAGTGTCTATAAAACAATGGAAGATGCCATGTTGTAACATAGGTTATTTTCTCTGCTGTGGCCAATTAAGGACAGTTAAAAATAGGTCACTAGAGTGTGCAGCCAATGGCTTTGTAGAATATAACAGTGTTCTGCACTTCCTTTTCTAACAGGAACTGAAAAGCTCACAATCTCAGAAGGGGGGACAAAATAAATAATGTAAAGTTTTATTTATATATATATATATATATATATATATATATATACACACACACAATTTATCATTTTATGTTACCAGATCAAAGTGTTTAATGTCCCTTTAAAAACAAGCATATTGCATACACAAGTGTTGCTTCATGATATATCTACTACTCGTATACCCATGCAGGGAGTGTGTACAGTTTGAATTAATTTGTTGCTACTCGTGCTTTTGAATAGCCAATTGGAAATATATTATTTAATACATTAAAATAGCCTAGTTGTAATCCACAGTTGTCATTAACTGAAATTATTGATAAAAGGGTGAGATTGTAGAGCCTTAGCATGCTCTTTTGCAGCAGATGCCACAAAGCAGTGCTTTAGCCTTTTAGCCTGAGAGCAGCACCATACTCGCACATCTTTGCACAAACATGGTCATATGCACTTTGCACATATACGGTACACAGATACTTTTGACGTCTATGTCCTTTTTAGTCAAAAAAGCTGCATTACCATACATTAATAAATTAGCTGCCATACTTTACTTTAGCATTGACTATAAGAAATGTGAATTTATTATAGCTTTTGTGTGTTTTTACCAAATCCAAGTCCAACAAAAGCAGATCTTCCTGTTATATGTCATTTGGATGGCCTAACGTGAAATAGTTGATCTTCTAATGGATTGGAATGATATATTAAAATAAACCAAATACACCTAAGTTGAATATGAAGTTTTTGCATTGGAATGGGGGACAATATTAGTAGCAGGACACAAGATAATACGCTTCTTATGATACAATTAAATGAAGAACACATAACTAAACCTAAGCTGTGGTGAGCAATTCAGAGGCAAACTTAATATATTAGTTTAACTAATGTGTTGACCTAATTAAATGTGTCACAATTTATTGGGAACTATAAGGCGTGGTTATGAAAAAGATATAGGCGAGAGAGTGCTTCCATAGGCTCCAATGGGAGCCTCGTCCTCATTCCGTGAGACACGGTAGAGAACCTAGCGCAGCAAAGGGGTTAAGTTTAAATATACATGTATATGAATATACTGTATACATATACATATTTATGTGTTTATATTATTATTATTATCAGGTATTTGTAGAGCGCAGTGCTTATATGTGTATATACACATATTAACACATAGATATATATGTATATAAGCATAAATATCTATATTTACAGACACACAGTCCCCATAGACCGCAATGTAAAGGCACTTTTCAGTGCCCTTTTTTTCTTTCTAACACCCCACATCCCCTCACTTTAACCCCTTAAAACTGCTTTGCACAGTTTTTATTAAAACAAAATAAAGATGCTAAAAAAAAATTTGTACAAAAGGAACCTCACACTTTTGGGGGCAATTGGGGACATTTTTAAAATTAACCAGCGATCTGATCTCTGTTTAATTTTCGGAGCGCTAATTGCTACCGGCAACTTGTTTGCCAATTTACAGGAACACGATAAATTAGCGCTCCACTTGTAATCTAGCCCATAGTAAAACATTTTAGAGCGTGAGGAAATGAGACAGGAGTGCAGTCAAGGAGAGCGAGCAGTGAATAAGAAAGAGATAATTAGGAGGAAGAATGAAAATCAAGCAGATAGAACATAAAATAAAATGTTCTGTATTATTGTAATACTGAATATGTTTCTTCCTATGAAGACAGGAGAATTTAGGGAATGCAGGCAACTGCCCTAGGGCACCTTTTCCAGAGGGAAGTCCACTTGGTTGGTAGAAAGAAAAAAAAAAAACATTGCAATCCACTTTTGATTTTAGATTTTGTTTGTGCATAAACAGATCTTTCCAATACATAAACTTTACTATGCTATGTATACATTTTTCTCATTAAGCAAATACTGTATAGGATTGTGGGTTGAAAATGAAACAATTCGTAAACATGACTGGGCACAAGTAAGGGCAACAATTTGACACTTGAGTATTTATAACTGTCACTTAACTGTGGAAAATTGTGACTGAGCCATAACAGCACACAATTTTGAGACATAATAAAGCATACTATGTTTCTTTTTTACCATTTACAACACACATTTTCTTTCTGCAACTAATTCCTGTGTTGTGAATGTCATGTGTACAATTATTGATATTTTGTTTATATGTCTAAACCCATTTAAGTAGTCTGAGGCCAAAATGAAAAACAAAAGGTTCAGCTACTCACTAAAACGGGCAATACTCACAGCTGAAATAAATGCATTTGCCCTCCCTATATTCACTAAAATGCAGTTTGCCAAAATAAACTGACAATTCTCTAATTCCTATGAGGTCCTGCAGAGTAATCACTGAACATATTTAACTATAGATCCCTGGTGTATATAAGGAAAATACCCCACAGTGCAGCGTAATGTGCAGGTAACAAGAAGGCAATTGTAGTAGTTATGGGACATTCAGAAAGGATTTTGTGGTTCTGGATAGGAATTAATTCATTAGTCAATTTTAATTAATTTTTAACAGCAAAGCTGGATTTTCAGGTCTTGGCATAGGATTTATTTGAAGCTTTTGGAAAATCTTCCATCAGAATTTAAGCCTTAAAGGGAGACTGAGCCCAATTTTTTTTCTTTAGTGATTCAGATAGAGCATGCAATTTTAAGCAACTTTCTAATGTACTCCTATTATCAATTTTTCTTCGTTCTCTTGCTATCTTTATTTGCAAAAGAAGGCATCTAAGCAATTTTTTTAGTACCATGGACAGCACTTGGTTATTGGTTGGTGAATTTATCCACCAATCAGCAAGAACAACCCAGGTTGTTCACCAAAAGTGGGCCGGCATCTAATCTTACATTCTTGCTTTTCAAATAAAGATACCAAAAGAATGAAGAAAATTTGATAATAGGAGTAAATTAGAAAGTTGCTTAAAATTGTATGCTCTATCTGAATCACAAAAGAAAAAATAATGGGTTCAGTGTCAATTTAAAAGAGTTCCAAAGCAGAGTTAATTTGGGAAATGCAGCACTAAAGCATTAAGCAGAGCTCTACATTTAAAAAAAAATCCCTGTAACATAAAATAATAAAATATTTTTATCTCCCTGGAGTCTGTACATTCCTAGTAAATATGGTCTGGTCAATTAATAAAGCAGGCAAAATAAATATACACACAGCTACATATACATTCAGACCTATATACAGAACACACACCTGTCAGCTCTGCTTACAAACCAGTTACCATGCAACACTCTCCTCCCTTCCGCCCTCCTCCCCCGCTCAGCTTATTGCTGTTGCCATCATTTCTCCTCTTTAGCATCTCCTCCTCTCACTCACCCACTACCTCCCACCATATCCAGCTGTTATCCGCCTGCTCAGGATTATGGGAAATGTAGTATCCTGTTGTTAAAGCAAAAACAGTGACACAGCCCTGACACAACATGTAACACAAAGCAAACAGCCTCCTTAGAACACTTTACTAAATAGAGTTTTAAACTGATTCTGTACAGATGTAGCTAACCAATCATATACAACACACTTACTGCAAACCTGTATGATCTATTTTTGTCCCTGTCAGCATTTGAGACAATTGCCAAAGGGTTGCATAGATCCCTTGGTCTATTTTATCCTTCAGGAGGAAAAACAGATTCCACAAGCCAGTAACATTGTGGGAGAGGGACAGACTCTGAAGCTCTCTCCAGTGTGTATCATCCTGCTTGGAGTGACATACTCTTTGTCCCATTGTATTTCCCCTGTGTATGGCCCGGTATCCCCCTGCAGGGTAAAAATAAACTGTGTTGGCCCAAGCTCATTCCTACTTGTGTCACTGTATTATATAGCAGGGGCAGAACCGATTTCATAGCCCTTTATTCCCTCTTAGGTGTCACTCTATCAACTTGCATGGGACTGACAGACAGCCTGGCCACTAGCCCTCATAAGTATCACTGTATTAGCTTGCATGAGAGGGACAGACTGTGTGACCCATATTACCTCTTAGGTGTTACTGTACTACCCTGCAAGAGAGCAACAGACTGTGTGGGCTTTAGCAATATCCTGTATGTGTCTTTGTGTCAGCTTGCATTAGAGGGACAGGCTGCATGACCCATATTCCCTCATCAGTCACTGTATCATTTTGCACAAAAGAAAAAAACTATGTGACCACTGGCCATCCCTGTATAACCTTGCATAACGGGGACAGACGGTGTGGCCTATAGCTCTATCCTGTATGAGTCACTAGCTCACTACTGTATGTGTCACTGTATCAGCTTGCAGGAGAGGGACAGACAATACGGACTCTAGCTCACTACTGTATGTGTCACTGTATCACCTTGCAGGAGAGGGACAGACAATGTGGTCTCTAGCTCACTACTGTATGTGTCCCTGTATCACCTTGCAAGAGAAGGACAGACAATGTGGTCTCTAGCTCACTACTGTATGTGTCCCTGTATCACCTTGCAAGAGAAGGACAGACAATGTGGTCTCTAGCTCACTACTGTATGTGTCCCTGTATCAGCTTGCAGGAGAGGGACAGACAATGTGGTCTCTAGCTCACTACTGTATGTGTCACTGTATCCCCTTGCAGGAGAAGGACAGACAATGTGGTCTCTAGCTCACTACTGTATGTGTCACTGTATCACCTTGCAGGAGAGGGGCAGACAATGCAGCCTCTAGCTCTACTGTATGTGTCACTGTATCACCTTGCAAGAGAAGGACAGACAATGTGGTCTCTAGCTCACTACTGTATGTGTCACTGTATCAGCTTGCAGGAGAGGGACAGACAATGTGTACGCTAGCTCACTACTGTATGTGTCACTGTATCACCTTGCAAGAGAAGGACAGACAATGTGAACTCTAGCTCACTACTGTATGTGTCACTGTATCACCTTGCAAGAGAAGGACAGACAATGTGGTCTCTAGCTCACTACTGTATGTGTCACTGTATCACCTTGCAAGAGAAGGACAGACAATGTGGTCTCTAGCTCACTACTGTATGTGTCACTGTATCACCTTGCAAGAGAAGGACAGACAATGTGGTCTCTAGCTCACTACTGTATGTGTCACTGTATCACCTTGCAAGAGAAGGACAGACAATGTGGACTCTAGCTCACTACTGTATGTGTCACTGTATCACCTTGCAAGAGAAGGACAGACAATGTGAACTCTAGCTCACTACTGTATGTGTCACTGTATCAGCTTGCAAGAGAGGGACAGACAATGTGGTCTCTAGCTCACTACTGTATGTGTCACTGCATCACCTTGCAAGAGAAGGACAGACAATGTGGTCTCTAGCTCACTACTGTATGTATCACTGTATCAGCTTGCAGGAGAGGGACAGACAATGTGGTCTCTAGCTCACTACTGTATGTGTCACTGTATCAGCTTGCAGGAGAGGGCAGACAATGTGGTCTCTAGCTCACTACTGTATGTGTCACTGTATCAGCTTGCAAGAGAAGGACAGACAATGTGGTCTCTAGCTCACTACTGTATGTGTCACTGTATCCCCTTGCAGGAGAGGGACAGACAATGTGGTCTCTAGCTCACTACTGTATGTGTCACTGTATCCCATTGCAGGAGAGGGACAGACAATGTGGACTCTAGCTCACTACTGTATGTGTCACTGTATCCCCTTGCAGGAGAGGGACAGACAATGTGGACTCTAGCTCACTACTGTATGTGTCACTGTATCCCCTTGCAGGAGAGGGACAGACAATGTGGACTCTAGCTCACTACTGTATGTGTCACTGTATCAGCTTGCAAGAGAAGGACAGACAATGTGGACTCTAGCTCACTACTGTATGTGTCACTGTATCAGCTTGCAAGAGAAGGACAGACAATGTGGTCTCTAGCTCACTACTGTATGTGTCACTGTATCACCTTGCAGGAGAGGGACAGACAATGTGGACTCTAGCTCACTACTGTATGTGTCACTGTATCAGCTTGCAAGAGAAGGACAGACAATGTGGACTCTAGCTCACTACTGTATGTGTCACTGTATCAGCTTGCAAGAGAAGGACAGACAATGTGGACTCTAGCTCACTACTGTATGTGTCACTGTGTCAGCTTGCAAGAGAAGGACAGACAATGTGGTCTCTAGCTCACTACTGTATGTGTCACTGTATCACCTTGCAAGAGAGGGACAGACAATGTGTACTCTAGCTCACTACTGTATGTGTCACTGTATCACCTTGCAGGAGAGGGACAGACAATGTGGCCTCTAGCTCACTACTGTATGTGTCACTGTATCACCTTGCAGGAGAGGGACAGACAATGTGGCCTCTAGCTCACTACTGTATGTGTCACTGTATCACCTTGCAGGAGAGGGACAGACAATGTGGCCTCTAGCTCACTACTGTATGTGTCACTGTATCACCTTGCAGGAGAGGGACAGACAATGTGGTCTCTAGCTCACTACTGTATGTGTCACTGTATCACCTTGCAAGAGAGGGACAGATAATGTGGACTCTAGCTCACTACTGTATGTGTCACTGTATCACCTTGCAAGAGAGGGACAGACAATGTGTACTCTAGCTCACTACTGTATGTGTCACTGCATCACCTTGCAAGAGAGGGACAGACAATGTGTACTCTAGCTCACTACTGTATGTGTCACTGTATCAGCTTGCAGGAGAGGGACAGACAATGTGGTCTCTAGCTCACTACTGTATGTGTCACTGTATCACCTTGCAGGAGAGGGACAGACAATACAGCCTCTAGCTCACTACTGTATGTGTCACTGTATCACCTTGCAGGAGAGGGACAGACAATACAGCCTCTAGCTCACTACTGTATGTGTCACTGTATCAGCTTGCAAGAGAAGGACAGACAATGTGGACTCTAGCTCACTACTGTATGTGTCACTGTATCACCTTGCAAGAGAAGGACAGACAATGTGGACTCTAGCTCACTACTGTATGTGTCACTGTATCACCTTGCAGGAGAGGGACAGACAATGTGTACTCTAGCTCACTACTGTATGTGTCACTGTATCACCTTGCAGGAGAGGGACAGACAATGTGTACTCTAGCTCACTACTGTATGTGTCACTGTATCACCTTGCAAGAGAGGGACAGACAATATGTACTCTAGCTCACTACTGTATGT
Source organism: Bombina bombina (assembly GCF_027579735.1). Taxonomy (NCBI): domain Eukaryota; kingdom Metazoa; phylum Chordata; class Amphibia; order Anura; family Bombinatoridae; genus Bombina; species Bombina bombina. Next base: position 1,195,009,160 of record NC_069499.1, on the reverse strand, counting down.
GTCACTGTATCACCTTGCAGGAGAGGGGCAGACAATGCAGCCTCTAGCTCTACTGTATGTGTCACTGTATCACCTTGCAGGAGAGGGACAGACAATGCAGGCTCTAGCTCATTACTGTATGTGTCACTGTATCACCTTGCAAGAGAAGGACAGACAATGTGGACTCTAACTCACTACTGTATGTGTCACTGTATCACCTTGCAAGAGAGGGACAGACAATGTGGTCTCTACTAGCTCACTACTGTATGTGTCACTGTATCACCTTGCAAGAGAAGGACAGACAATGTGGACTCTAACTCACTACTGTATGTGTCACTGTATCACCTTGCAGGAGAGGGACAGACAATGTGTACTCTAGCTCACTACTGTATGTGTCACTGCATCACCTTGCAAGAGAGGGACAGACAATGCAGGCTCTAGCTCATTACTGTATGTGTCACTGTATCACCTTGCAGGAGAGGGACAGACAATGTGGTCTCTAGCTCACTACTGTATGTGTCACTGTGTCACCTTGCAAGAGAAGGACAGACAATGTGGACTCTAACTCACTACTGTATGTGTCACTGTATCACCTTGCAAGAGAGGGACAGACAATGTGGTCTCTACTAGCTCACTACTGTATGTGTCACTGTATCACCTTGCAAGAGAAGGACAGACAATGTGGACTCTAACTCACTACTGTATGTGTCACTGTATCACCTTGCAGGAGAGGGACAGACAATGTGGTCTCTACTAGCTCACTACTGTATGTGTCACTGTATCACCTTGCAGGAGAGGGAGAGACAATGTGGGCTCTAGCTCACTACTGTATGTGTCACTGTATCACCTTGCAGGAGAGGGACAGACAATGTGGTCTCTAGCTCACTACTGTATGTGTCACTGTATCACCTTGCAGGAGAGGGACAGACAATGTGTACTCTAGCTCACTACTGTATGTGTCACTGTATCACCTTGCAGGAGAGGGACAGACAATGTGTACTCTAGCTCACTACTGTATGTGTCACTGTATCACCTTGCAAGAGAGGGACAGACAATATGTACTCTAGCTCACTACTGTATGTGTCACTGTATCACCTTGCAGGAGAGGGGCAGACAATGCAGCCTCTAGCTCTACTGTATGTGTCACTGTATCACCTTGCAGGAGAGGGACAGACAATGCAGGCTCTAGCTCATTACTGTATGTGTCACTGTATCACCTTGCAAGAGAAGGACAGACAATGTGGACTCTAACTCACTACTGTATGTGTCACTGTATCACCTTGCAAGAGAGGGACAGACAATGTGGTCTCTACTAGCTCACTACTGTATGTGTCACTGTATCACCTTGCAAGAGAAGGACAGACAATGTGGACTCTAACTCACTACTGTATGTGTCACTGTATCACCTTGCAGGAGAGGGACAGACAATGTGTACTCTAGCTCACTACTGTATGTGTCACTGCATCACCTTGCAAGAGAGGGACAGACAATGCAGGCTCTAGCTCATTACTGTATGTGTCACTGTATCACCTTGCAGGAGAGGGACAGACAATGTGGTCTCTAGCTCACTACTGTATGTGTCACTGTGTCACCTTGCAAGAGAAGGACAGACAATGTGGACTCTAACTCACTACTGTATGTGTCACTGTATCACCTTGCAAGAGAGGGACAGACAATGTGGTCTCTACTAGCTCACTACTGTATGTGTCACTGTATCACCTTGCAAGAGAAGGACAGACAATGTGGACTCTAACTCACTACTGTATGTGTCACTGTATCACCTTGCAGGAGAGGGACAGACAATGTGGTCTCTACTAGCTCACTACTGTATGTGTCACTGTATCACCTTGCAGGAGAGGGAGAGACAATGTGGGCTCTAGCTCACTACTGTATGTGTCACTGTATCACCTTGCAGGAGAGGGACAGACAATGTGGTCTCTAGCTCACTACTGTATGTGTCACTGTGTCACCTTGCAAGAGAAGGACAGACAATGTGGACTCTAACTCACTACTGTATGTGTCACTGTATCACCTTGCAAGAGAGGGACAGACAATGTGGTCTCTACTAGCTCACTACTGTATGTGTCACTGTATCACCTTGCAAGAGAAGGACAGACAATGTGGACTCTAACTCACTACTGTATGTGTCAATGTATCACCTTGCAGGAGAGGGACAGACAATGTGTACTCTAGCTCACTACTGTATGTGTCACTGCATCACCTTGCAAGAGAGGGACAGACAATGCAGGCTCTAGCTCATTACTGTATGTGTCACTGTATCACCTTGCAAGAGAAGGACAGACAATGTGGACTCTAACTCACTACTGTATGTGTCACTGTATCACCTTGCAAGAGAGGGACAGACAATGTGGTCTCTACTAGCTCACTACTGTATGTGTCACTGTATCACCTTGCAAGAGAAGGACAGACAATGTGGACTCTAACTCACTACTGTATGTGTCACTGTATCACCTTGCAGGAGAGGGACAGACAATGTGGTCTCTACTAGCTCACTACTGTATGTGTCACTGTATCACCTTGCAGGAGAGGGAGAGACAATGTGGTCTCTAGCTCACTACTGTATGTGTCACTGTATCACCTTGCAAGAGAGGGACATACAATGTGGACTCTAGCTCACTACTGTATGTGTCACTGTATCACCTTGCAGGAGAGGGAGAGACAATGTGGTCTCTAGCTCACTACTGTATGTGTCACTGCATCACCTTGCAAGAGAGGGACAGACAATGCAGGCTCTAGCTCACTACTGTATGTGTCACTGTATCACCTTGCAAGAGAAGGACAGACAATGTGGACTCTAGCTCACTACTGTATGTGTCACTGTATCACCTTGCAGGAGAGGGACAGACAATGTGGACTCTAGCTCACTACTGTATGTGTCCCTGTATCACCTTGCAGGAGAGGGACAGACAATGTGGTCTCTAGCTCACTACTGTATGTGTCACTGTATCAGCTTGCAGGAGATGGACAGACAATACGGGCTCTAGTTCACTACTGTATGTGTCACTGTATCACCTTGCAAGAGAAGGACAGACAATGTGAACTCTAGCTCACTACTGTATGTGTCACTGTATCACCTTGCAAGAGAAGGACAGACAATGTGGTCTCTAGCTCACTACTGTATGTGTCACTGTATCACCTTGCAAGAGAAGGACAGACAATGTGGTCTCTAGCTCACTACTGTATGTGTCACTGTATCACCTTGCAAGAGAGGGACAGACAATGTGGTCTCTAGCTCACTACTGTATGTGTCACTGTATCACCTTGCAAGAGAAGGACAGACAATGTGGTCTCTAGCTCACTACTGTATGTGTCACTGTATCACCTTGCAAGAGAGGGACATACAATGTGGACTCTAGCTCACTACTGTATGTGTCACTGTATCACCTTGCAGGAGAGGGAGAGACAATGTGGTCTCTAGCTCACTACTGTATGTGTCACTGCATCACCTTGCAAGAGAAGGACAGACAATGTGGACTCTAACTCACTACTGTATGTGTCACTGTATCACCTTGCAAGAGAGGGACAGACAATGTGGTCTCTACTAGCTCACTACTGTATGTGTCACTGTATCACCTTGCAAGAGAAGGACAGACAATGTGGACTCTAACTCACTACTGTATGTGTCACTGTATCACCTTGCAGGAGAGGGACAGACAATGTGTACTCTAGCTCACTACTGTATGTGTCACTGTATCACCTTGCAAGAGAAGGACAGACAATGTGGACTCTAGCTCACTACTGTATGTGTCACTGTATCACCTTGCAGGAGAGGGAGAGACAATGTGGGCTCTAGCTCACTACTGTATGTGTCACTGTATCACCTTGCAGGAGAGGGACAGACAATGTGGTCTCTAGCTCACTACTGTATGTGTCACTGTATCACCTTGCAAGAGAAGGACAGACAATGTGGTCTCTAGCTCACTACTGTATGTGTCACTGTATCAGCTTGCAGGAGAGGGACAGACAATGTGTACGCTAGCTCACTACTGTATGTGTCACTGTATCACCTTGCAAGAGAAGGACAGACAATGTGAACTCTAGCTCACTACTGTATGTGTCACTGTATCACCTTGCAAGAGAAGGACAGACAATGTGGTCTCTAGCTCACTACTGTATGTGTCACTGTATCACCTTGCAAGAGAAGGACAGACAATGTGGACTCTAGCTCACTACTGTATGTGTCACTGTATCACCTTGCAAGAGAAGGACAGACAATGTGAACTCTAGCTCACTACTGTATGTGTCCCTGTATCACCTTGCAAGAGAAGGACAGACAATGTGGTCTCTAGCTCACTACTGTATGTGTCACTGTATCACCTTGCAAGAGAAGGACAGACAATGTGGTCTCTAGCTCACTACTGTATGTGTCACTGTATCACCTTGCAAGACAAGGACAGACAATGTGGTCTCTAGCTCACTACTGTATGTGTCACTGTATCACCTTGCAAGAGAAGGACAGACAATGTGGTCTCTAGCTCACTACTGTATGTGTCACTGTATCACCTTGCAAGACAAGGACAGACAATGTGGTCTCTAGCTCACTACTGTATGTGTCACTGTATCACCTTGCAAGAGAAGGACAGACAATGTGGTCTCTAGCTCACTACTGTATGTGTCACTGTATCACCTTGCAGGAGAAGGACAGGTGATGTGGTCTCTAGCACACTACTGTATGTGTCACTGTATCAGCTTGCAAGAGAGGGACAGACAATGTGGTCTCTAGCTCACTACTGTATGTGTCACTGCATCACCTTGCAAGAGAAGGACAGACAATGTGGTCTCTAGCTCACTACTGTATGTATCACTGTATCAGCTTGCAGGAGAGGGACAGACAATGTGGTCTCTAGCTCACTACTGTATGTGTCACTGTATCAGCTTGCAGGAGAGGGCAGACAATGTGGTCTCTAGCTCACTACTGTATGTGTCACTGTATCAGCTTGCAAGAGAAGGACAGACAATGTGGTCTCTAGCTCACTACTGTATGTGTCACTGTATCCCCTTGCATGAGAGGGACAGACAATGTGGTCTCTAGCTCACTACTGTATGTGTCACTGTATCCCATTGCAGGAGAGGGACAGACAATGTGGACTCTAGCTCACTACTGTATGTGTCACTGTATCCCCTTGCAGGAGAGGGACAGACAATGTGGACTCTAGCTCACTACTGTATGTGTCACTGTATCCCCTTGCAGGAGAGGGACAGACAATGTGGACTCTAGCTCACTACTGTATGTGTCACTGTATCAGCTTGCAAGAGAAGGACAGACAATGTGGACTCTAGCTCACTACTGTATGTGTCACTGTATCAGCTTGCAAGAGAAGGACAGACAATGTGGTCTCTAGCTCACTACTGTATGTGTCACTGTATCACCTTGCAGGAGAGGGACAGACAATGTGGACTCTAGCTCACTACTGTATGTGTCACTGTATCAGCTTGCAAGAGAAGGACAGACAATGTGGACTCTAGCTCACTACTGTATGTGTCACTGTATCAGCTTGCAAGAGAAGGACAGACAATGTGGACTCTAGCTCACTACTGTATGTGTCACTGTGTCAGCTTGCAAGAGAAGGACAGACAATGTGGTCTCTAGCTCACTACTGTATGTGTCACTGTATCACCTTGCAAGAGAGGGACAGACAATGTGTACTCTAGCTCACTACTGTATGTGTCACTGTATCACCTTGCAGGAGAGGGACAGACAATGTGGCCTCTAGCTCACTACTGTATGTGTCACTGTATCACCTTGCAGGAGAGGGACAGACAATGTGGCCTCTAGCTCACTACTGTATGTGTCACTGTATCACCTTGCAGGAGAGGGACAGACAATGTGGCCTCTAGCTCACTACTGTATGTGTCACTGTATCACCTTGCAGGAGAGGGACAGACAATGTGGTCTCTAGCTCACTACTGTATGTGTCACTGTATCACCTTGCAAGAGAGGGACAGACAATGTGGACTCTAGCTCACTACTGTATGTGTCACTGTATCACCTTGCAAGAGAGGGACAGACAATGTGTACTCTAGCTCACTACTGTATGTGTCACTGCATCACCTTGCAAGAGAGGGACAGACAATGTGTACTCTAGCTCACTACTGTATGTGTCACTGTATCAGCTTGCAGGAGAGGGACAGACAATGTGGTCTCTAGCTCACTACTGTATGTGTCACTGTATCACCTTGCAGGAGAGGGACAGACAATACAGCCTCTAGCTCACTACTGTATGTGTCACTGTATCACCTTGCAGGAGAGGGACAGACAATACAGCCTCTAGCTCACTACTGTATGTGTCACTGTATCAGCTTGCAAGAGAAGGACAGACAATGTGGACTCTAGCTCACTACTGTATGTGTCACTGTATCACCTTGCAAGAGAAGGACAGACAATGCAGGCTCTAGCTCACTACTGTATGTGTCACTGTATCACCTTGCAGGAGAGGGACAGACAATGTGTACTCTAGCTCACTACTGTATGTGTCACTGTATCACCTTGCAAGAGAGGGACAGACAATATGTACTCTAGCTCACTACTGTATGTGTCACTGTATCACCTTGCAGGAGAGGGGCAGACAATGCAGCCTCTAGCTCTACTGTATGTGTCACTGTATCACCTTGCAGGAGAGGGACAGACAATGCAGGCTCTAGCTCATTACTGTATGTGTCACTGTATCACCTTGCAAGAGAAGGACAGACAATGTGGACTCTAACTCACTACTGTATGTGTCACTGTATCACCTTGCAAGAGAGGGACAGACAATGTGGTCTCTACTAGCTCACTACTGTATGTGTCACTGTATCACCTTGCAAGAGAAGGACAGACAATGTGGACTCTAACTCACTACTGTATGTGTCACTGTATCACCTTGCAGGAGAGGGACAGACAATGTGTACTCTAGCTCACTACTGTATGTGTCACTGCATCACCTTGCAAGAGAGGGACAGACAATGCAGGCTCTAGCTCATTACTGTATGTGTCACTGTATCACCTTGCAAGAGAAGGACAGACAATGTGGACTCTAACTCACTACTGTATGTTTCACTGTATCACCTTGCAAGAGAGGGACAGACAATGTGGTCTCTACTAGCTCACTACTGTATGTGTCACTGTATCACCTTGCAAGAGAAGGACAGACAATGTGGACTCTAACTCACTACTGTATGTGTCACTGTATCACCTTGCAGGAGAGGGACAGACAATGTGGTCTCTACTAGCTCACTACTGTATGTGTCACTGTATCACCTTGCAGGAGAGGGAGAGACAATGTGGGCTCTAGCTCACTACTGTATGTGTCACTGTATCACCTTGCAGGAGAGGGACAGACAATGTGGTCTCTAGCTCACTACTGTATGTGTCACTGTGTCACCTTGCAAGAGAAGGACAGACAATGTGGACTCTAACTCACTACTGTATGTGTCACTGTATCACCTTGCAAGAGAGGGACAGACAATGTGGTCTCTACTAGCTCACTACTGTATGTGTCACTGTATCACCTTGCAAGAGAAGGACAGACAATGTGGACTCTAACTCACTACTGTATGTGTCAATGTATCACCTTGCAGGAGAGGGACAGACAATGTGTACTCTAGCTCACTACTGTATGTGTCACTGCATCACCTTGCAAGAGAGGGACAGACAATGCAGGCTCTAGCTCATTACTGTATGTGTCACTGTATCACCTTGCAAGAGAAGGACAGACAATGTGGACTCTAACTCACTACTGTATGTGTCACTGTATCACCTTGCAAGAGAGGGACAGACAATGTGGTCTCTACTAGCTCACTACTGTATGTGTCACTGTATCACCTTGCAAGAGAAGGACAGACAATGTGGACTCTAACTCACTACTGTATGTGTCACTGTATCACCTTGCAGGAGAGGGACAGACAATGTGGTCTCTACTAGCTCACTACTGTATGTGTCACTGTATCACCTTGCAGGAGAGGGAGAGACAATGTGGTCTCTAGCTCACTACTGTATGTGTCACTGTATCACCTTGCAAGAGAGGGACATACAATGTGGACTCTAGCTCACTACTGTATGTGTCACTGTATCACCTTGCAGGAGAGGGAGAGACAATGTGGTCTCTAGCTCACTACTGTATGTGTCACTGCATCACCTTGCAAGAGAGGGACAGACAATGCAGGCTCTAGCTCACTACTGTATGTGTCACTGTATCACCTTGCAAGAGAAGGACAGACAATGTGGACTCTAGCTCACTACTGTATGTGTCACTGTATCACCTTGCAGGAGAGGGACAGACAATGTGGTCTCTAGCTCACTACTGTATGTGTCACTGTATCAGCTTGCAAGAGAAGGACAGACAATGTGGACTCTAGCTCACTACTGTATGTGTCCCTGTATCACCTTGCAGGAGAGGGACAGACAATGTGGTCTCTACTAGCTCACTACTGTATGTGTCACTGTATCACCTTGCAGGAGAGGGACAGACAATGTGGTCTCTAGCTCACTACTGTATGTGTCACTGTATCAGCTTGCAGGAGATGGACAGACAATACGGGCTCTAGTTCACTACTGTATGTGTCACTGTATCTTCTTGCAAGAGAAGGACAGACAATGTGAACTCTAGCTCACTACTGTATGTGTCACTGTATCACCTTGCAAGAGAAGGACAGACAATGTGGTCTCTAGCTCACTACTGTATGTGTCACTGTATCACCTTGCAAGAGAAGGACAGACAATGTGGTCTCTAGCTCACTACTGTATGTGTCACTGTATCCCCTTGCAGGAGAGGGACAGACAATGTGGTCTCTAGCTCACTACTGTATGTGTCACTGTATCACCTTGCAAGAGAGGGACAGACAATGTGGTCTCTAGCTCACTACTGTATGTGTCACTGTATCACCTTGCAAGAGAAGGACAGACAATGTGGTCTCTAGCTCACTACTGTATGTGTCACTGTATCACCTTGCAAGAGAGGGACATACAATGTGGACTCTAGCTCACTACTGTATGTGTCACTGTATCACCTTGCAGGAGAGGGAGAGACAATGTGGTCTCTAGCTCACTACTGTATGTGTCACTGCATCACCTTGCAAGAGAAGGACAGACAATGTGGACTCTAACTCACTACTGTATGTGTCACTGTATCACCTTGCAAGAGAGGGACAGACAATGTGGTCTCTACTAGCTCACTACTGTATGTGTCACTGTATCACCTTGCAAGAGAAGGACAGACAATGTGGACTCTAACTCACTACTGTATGTGTCACTGTATCACCTTGCAGGAGAGGGACAGACAATGTGTACTCTAGCTCACTACTGTATGTGTCACTGTATCACCTTGCAAGAGAAGGACAGACAATGTGGACTCTAGCTCACTACTGTATGTGTCACTGTATCACCTTGCAGGAGAGGGAGAGACAATGTGGGCTCTAGCTCACTACTGTATGTGTCACTGTATCACCTTGCAGGAGAGGGACAGACAATGTGGTCTCTAGCTCACTACTGTATGTGTCACTGTATCACCTTGCAGGAGAGGGACAGACAATGTGGTCTCTAGCTCACTACTGTATGTGTCACTGTATCACCTTACAAGAGACGGACAGACAATGTGGTCTCTAGCTCACTACTGTATGTGTCACTGTATCACCTTGCAAGAGAAGGACAGACAATGTGGACTCTAGCTCACTACTGTATGTGTCACTGTATCACCTTGCAGGAGAGGGACAGACAATGTGGGCTCTAGCTCACTACTGTATGTGTCACTGTGTCACCTTGCAAGAGAAGGACAGACAATGTGTACTCTAGCTCACTACTGTATGTGTCACTGTATCACCTTGCAAGAGAAGGACAGACAATGTGGACTCTAGCTCACTACTGTATGTGTCACTGTATCACCTTGCAGGAGAGGGACAGACAATGTGGGCTCTAGCTCACTACTGTATGTGTCACTGTATCACCTTGCAAGAGAAGGACAGACAATGTGGACTCTAGCTCACTACTGTATGTGTCACTGTATCAGCTTGCAGGAGAGGGACAGACAATGTGGGCTCTAGCTCACTACTGTATGTGTCACTGTATCCCCTTGCAGGGGAGGGACAGACAATGTGGTCTCTAGCTCACTACTGTATGTGTCACTGTATCCCATTGCAGGAGAGGGACAGACAATGTGTACTCTAGCTCACTACTGTATGTGTCACTGTATCACCTTGCAAGAGAGGGACAGACAATATGTACTCTAGCTCACTACTGTATGTGTCACTGTATCACCTTGCAGGAGAGGGGCAGACAATGCAGCCTCTAGCTCTACTGTATGTGTCACTGTATCACCTTGCAGGAGAGGGACAGACAATGCAGGCTCTAGCTCATTACTGTATGTGTCACTGTATCACCTTGCAAGAGAAGGACAGACAATGTGGACTCTAACTCACTACTGTATGTGTCACTGTATCACCTTGCAAGAGAGGGACAGACAATGTGGTCTCTACTAGCTCACTACTGTATGTGTCACTGTATCACCTTGCAAGAGAAGGACAGACAATGTGGACTCTAACTCACTACTGTATGTGTCACTGTATCACCTTGCAGGAGAGGGACAGACAATGTGTACTCTAGCTCACTACTGTATGTGTCACTGCATCACCTTGCAAGAGAGGGACAGACAATGCAGGCTCTAGCTCATTACTGTATGTGTCACTGTATCACCTTGCAAGAGAAGGACAGACAATGTGGACTCTAACTCACTACTGTATGTTTCACTGTATCACCTTGCAAGAGAGGGACAGACAATGTGGTCTCTACTAGCTCACTACTGTATGTGTCACTGTATCACCTTGCAAGAGAAGGACAGACAATGTGGACTCTAACTCACTACTGTATGTGTCACTGTATCACCTTGCAGGAGAGGGACAGACAATGTGGTCTCTACTAGCTCACTACTGTATGTGTCACTGTATCACCTTGCAGGAGAGGGAGAGACAATGTGGGCTCTAGCTCACTACTGTATGTGTCACTGTATCACCTTGCAGGAGAGGGACAGACAATGTGGTCTCTAGCTCACTACTGTATGTGTCACTGTGTCACCTTGCAAGAGAAGGACAGACAATGTGGACTCTAACTCACTACTGTATGTGTCACTGTATCACCTTGCAAGAGAGGGACAGACAATGTGGTCTCTACTAGCTCACTACTGTATGTGTCACTGTATCACCTTGCAAGAGAAGGACAGACAATGTGGACTCTAACTCACTACTGTATGTGTCAATGTATCACCTTGCAGGAGAGGGACAGACAATGTGTACTCTAGCTCACTACTGTATGTGTCACTGCATCACCTTGCAAGAGAGGGACAGACAATGCAGGCTCTAGCTCATTACTGTATGTGTCACTGTATCACCTTGCAAGAGAAGGACAGACAATGTGGACTCTAACTCACTACTGTATGTGTCACTGTATCACCTTGCAAGAGAGGGACAGACAATGTGGTCTCTACTAGCTCACTACTGTATGTGTCACTGTATCACCTTGCAAGAGAAGGACAGACAATGTGGACTCTAACTCACTACTGTATGTGTCACTGTATCACCTTGCAGGAGAGGGACAGACAATGTGGTCTCTACTAGCTCACTACTGTATGTGTCACTGTATCACCTTGCAGGAGAGGGAGAGACAATGTGGTCTCTAGCTCACTACTGTATGTGTCACTGTATCACCTTGCAAGAGAGGGACATACAATGTGGACTCTAGCTCACTACTGTATGTGTCACTGTATCACCTTGCAGGAGAGGGAGAGACAATGTGGTCTCTAGCTCACTACTGTATGTGTCACTGCATCACCTTGCAAGAGAGGGACAGACAATGCAGGCTCTAGCTCACTACTGTATGTGTCACTGTATCACCTTGCAAGAGAAGGACAGACAATGTGGACTCTAGCTCACTACTGTATGTGTCACTGTATCACCTTGCAGGAGAGGGACAGACAATGTGGTCTCTAGCTCACTACTGTATGTGTCACTGTATCAGCTTGCAAGAGAAGGACAGACAATGTGGACTCTAGCTCACTACTGTATGTGTCCCTGTATCACCTTGCAGGAGAGGGACAGACAATGTGGTCTCTACTAGCTCACTACTGTATGTGTCACTGTATCACCTTGCAGGAGAGGGACAGACAATGTGGTCTCTAGCTCACTACTGTATGTGTCACTGTATCAGCTTGCAGGAGATGGACAGACAATACGGGCTCTAGTTCACTACTGTATGTGTCACTGTATCTTCTTGCAAGAGAAGGACAGACAATGTGAACTCTAGCTCACTACTGTATGTGTCACTGTATCACCTTGCAAGAGAAGGACAGACAATGTGGTCTCTAGCTCACTACTGTATGTGTCACTGTATCACCTTGCAAGAGAAGGACAGACAATGTGGTCTCTAGCTCACTACTGTATGTGTCACTGTATCCCCTTGCAGGAGAGGGACAGACAATGTGGTCTCTAGCTCACTACTGTATGTGTCACTGTATCACCTTGCAAGAGAGGGACAGACAATGTGGTCTCTAGCTCACTACTGTATGTGTCACTGTATCACCTTGCAAGAGAAGGACAGACAATGTGGTCTCTAGCTCACTACTGTATGTGTCACTGTATCACCTTGCAAGAGAGGGACATACAATGTGGACTCTAGCTCACTACTGTATGTGTCACTGTATCACCTTGCAGGAGAGGGAGAGACAATGTGGTCTCTAGCTCACTACTGTATGTGTCACTGTATCACCTTGCAAGAGAAGGACAGACAATGTGGACTCTAACTCACTACTGTATGTGTCACTGTATCACCTTGCAAGAGAGGGACAGACAATGTGGTCTCTACTAGCTCACTACTGTATGTGTCACTGTATCACCTTGCAAGAGAAGGACAGACAATGTGGACTCTAGCTCACTACTGTATGTGTCACTGTATCACCTTGCAGGAGAGGGACAGACAATGTGTACTCTAGCTCACTACTGTATGTGTCACTGTATCACCTTGCAAGAGAAGGACAGACAATGTGGACTCTAGCTCACTACTGTATGTGTCACTGTATCACCTTGCAGGAGAGGGAGAGACAATGTGGGCTCTAGCTCACTACTGTATGTGTCACTGTATCACCTTGCAGGAGAGGGACAGACAATGTGGTCTCTAGCTCACTACTGTATGTGTCACTGTATCACCTTGCAGGAGAGGGACAGACAATGTGGTCTCTAGCTCACTACTGTATGTGTCACTGTATCACCTTACAAGAGACGGACAGACAATGTGGTCTCTAGCTCACTACTGTATGTGTCACTGTATCACCTTGCAAGAGAAGGACAGACAATGTGGACTCTAGCTCACTACTGTATGTGTCACTGTATCACCTTGCAGGAGAGGGACAGACAATGTGGGCTCTAGCTCACTACTGTATGTGTCACTGTGTCACCTTGCAAGAGAAGGACAGACAATGTGTACTCTAGCTCACTACTGTATGTGTCACTGTATCACCTTGCAAGAGAAGGACAGACAATGTGGACTCTAGCTCACTACTGTATGTGTCACTGTATCACCTTGCAGGAGAGGGACAGACAATGTGGGCTCTAGCTCACTACTGTATGTGTCACTGTATCACCTTGCAAGAGAAGGACAGACAATGTGGACTCTAGCTCACTACTGTATGTGTCACTGTATCAGCTTGCAGGAGAGGGACAGACAATGTGGGCTCTAGCTCACTACTGTATGTGTCACTGTATCCCCTTGCAGGGGAGGGACAGACAATGTGGTCTCTAGCTCACTACTGTATGTGTCACTGTATCCCATTGCAGGAGAGGGACAGACAATGTGGACTCTAGCTCACTACTGTATGTGTCACTGTATCCCCTTACAGGAGAGGGACAGACAATGTGGTCTCTAGCTCACTACTGTATGTGTCACTGTGTCACCTTGCAAGAGAAGGACAGACAATGTGGACTCTAGCTCACTACTGTATGTGTCACTGTATCACCTTGCAAGAGAAGGACAGACAATGTGGACTCTAGCTCACTACTGTATGTGTCACTGTATCACCTTGCAGGAGAGGGACAGACAATGTGGTCTCTAGCTCACTCCTGTATGTGTCACTGTATCACCTTGCAGGAGAGGGACAGACAATGTGGTCTCTAGCTCACTACTGTATGTGTCACTGTATCACCTTGCAAGAGAAGGACAGACAATGTGGACTCTAGCTCACTACTGTATGTGTCACTGTATCACCTTGCAGGAGAAGGACAGGTCATGTGGTCTCTAGCTCACTACTGTATGTGTCACTGTATCAGCTTGCAAGAGAGGGACAGACAATGTGGTCTCTAGCTCACTACTGTATGTGTCACTGTATCACCTTGCAGGAGAAGGACAGGTCATGTGGTCTCTAGCTCACTACTGTATGTGTCACTGTATCAGCTTGCAGGAGAGGAATGTATTGCTGCATCACCCAACAAGAGACTGGCAGACTGCATGGCACCTATATTCTCTTCTGTCGCTGTATCTACCTGCAAGGTAGAGACAGGCTGATTGGCCCTGTATGTGTCAGTATTCACTTGCAGGCAAGAAGAAACTCTATGTCCTGTAGAACATTCCTGCTAGTTTTACACTGGGGGTCAGATGTTATGACTCATGACTCTGTTATATCCCTCTGTTACTCAGTAGTAGAAATAAAAGACACAACAACCTTTCATGATCTCTGTGTGACCCGGGGATGGATGGTGTTCAGATCCAATTACTGACACAACTAACTGCCTCCTGTCTATTTGCCTTTAAACAGGGAAGGGAATGACTCCCTTTCCTTTAGCTTATTTTTGTCTCTATATTAGTCATTCTGCATGTGGAAGAACAGACCCAATATCCTATTGCTCCCCACTGCCTATGTCAATATGACACCCTACAAACAAGAGAACAGTTTTCCCCCCAATCCTCTTACTGTCATAGAGAGCATGTCCCATAGAGAACTGTGTGTCACCTTGCAGAAGAAAGGGCAGACCACATGTTCCACAACGAGCGTTTCTACCTTTATTAGAACAATAGTAGCATACTTAATTACGTAACATTGATTGTAAACTAAAAATAAAAGTCTCCATTTAATGCAACCAGATGTTTTAAACATAAATTTTCCCAAAAGCTCCAGACATTCTGTATATCTGTTTTAAGTTAACTAACTATATGCATAGCACCAACCAGTTTCATTCTGTGACCCTATAGGGGAAGTACATGTTTCATGTTCTTTAGCTACAGTTTGTGTACCTAAAGTTTCCATAACCCCTACTGTGTCATTGTGTGTAATTATATCACCCTGCAGTTATCCCTCACTGCCTGTATCACTGAGTCATCCTGCAAAGGGAGTCTGTATCACTCTCCTCAGGGCAGGGGGGAAGCAGACCATTTTATATGTGACACTGTGTCACTCTGTATTAGTGAGACACAGGGTCTTGTATTATTATTATTCTCTCTGTATCACCATTTTATCCTGTGTAAGGCTCACACTTCAAGTTTTATTTGTGTTGCCCTGCAAGTGGGGTATACATTTATCTGTGACACTGTGTCACTTTGTATTAGTGAGACTCATGGTCTTGTAGTATTATTCTGTCTGTATCACCATTTTATCCTATGTAAGGGACAGACTTCTGTTTTTTTTTATGCTGCCCTGCAAGTGGGGGTATTCCTGTCCAATAGCTTCTCCTGTTGCCTTTATTCTGTGTCTCTGTTAAAGGAAACAATCTTCACACTATCTGTCTGTCGATCTATCTATTTATCTCTGTCCATCCGTCTGTCTAGCTAGCTGCCTAGCTATATGTGTCTACAAAGGCATTTTAATTGTAATAATTAACTCACAGAAGATTAGGGTATATAGGAATGGCAAATAAAATATATATCTGCAAATTTGATTTGTTTGTTATACAAATATATAGATTATTATATATAATACATTATTATTATTATTATTATTATTATTATTAAAGCTGCCCCACAAACATCACATGCTAATGCAAAACACACACACACACACACACACACACACATATATATATATATATGTGTGTGTTTGTGTATTTGAAGTAGAGTATGGAATATATTATAATATATATATATATATATATATATATACACACACTCCCATATATATATTTATATATATATATATATATATATATATATATATATATATATATATATATATATAATGAGAAAGAAAAAAAGAGATTGACAAGTATTAGCACATTTCAAATATTTTACAAACACACTCACACATCCTAAGCACCATACAGATATACAATACAATAAGTATCTTCTTTTAATCCATTAACATATCTCAACAGATGGATTCCTCTGTTGTTTTGTTTCTTTTTCAAATCCCTCCCTATTTTCATATCCTGCCTATTTGTGTTCAGCAGTCTGAATCTGCTTCTCTTTAGGACCCAGCAGGAACCTTACCAAACTGCAGAAGGCAGGAAAAAAGGGAAAGAGAGAGGGGGAGTAATACAGAGAAGGGGGGTCAGAGAGAGAAAGGAGGAAGGAGGATATTGCTTTTCGTGATGCTACAGTAGCTTAGGCCAGGATGTATCAGCTACATTGACATGGTGGGTGATTCTGCTACATCGCTCTGTAACAGCATTCTGCCAGTCTGCAACATCATTCGGCTGCTCTGTTAGTAAATGACAAGAGGGAGGATGCTCCAATAAAGGAAAGCAGATTGATGTGAGAGACAGGAAAAGGAGGATTTGTAAAGAAGAGGACTATGAAATCTGGGTACCCACATCCAGCATCTCCAAAATGATGAAGACAGAGGGTAAGACTTCAGGAGGTGGGCCCAGAAGCTCATCCCCACATAGAAATGCCTATGAGGTTGGGGTGCAGGCGGTGCGCCCTGGCAAGGATGGGAATCCAGAGCCTGAATCAGAGGAGGCCTGGAAATCACGGTGCAAATATGGTTCAAATGTCCATCGTATTAAAAACATGTTCCTACAGATGGGAACAGGTCCAGCAGGAGAGGCAGAAGCAGGACGGGTGAAAGAAAAGCCTTCACGGCTTACGTTGCCGCGGGCCGGCAGCCTGAATGAGAATGTCAACCACAGCGCCCTTTTAAAGCTAGGAACAAGTGTGTCAGAGAGGGTGAGCCGCTTTGATACCCCTTCAGACAGACCTCCATCCAAATTGCAGGAGGCACGGCGTGTGTTTGAGCGGAACCTCCAAGAAAAAGAGACCACCAACCGGATTTTCCTGCGCAAGGAGAGGGGTGGATTCCAAGATCGAAAATTGGATGTGGTGGTGAGATTTGGTGGAAGTACAGAGTCACTTGACAAGTTAGACACAGATGCTGTTTCTCCTACTGTCAGCCAGTTAAGTGCTGTCTTTGAAAATGCAGACCTTCGAAACAACCTCCATAAAATCCCCATCAAAGGTCCTAATACTCGTCGCACTAGAATCCTCCAGCCAGAGAATAGCAAACCTGTAGAAGAGAAGAAGACTTTAGCAAAGGTAGTGGATGTTACCCAAAAGGCACCCACTATCCCGGAAATATGTAAAATCAAACCAGTGGAGGTGGAAGAGAGTGGGGAGTCAGAAACAGATGTGATAAAAGACACAGAGGTATCCAAATTGGAGGTGACTGTCAGTGCTGGAACAGAGAATGGGGGTTCAGAGGTCAAAGGGGTAAGTGTGAGAGAGGGAGAGTTCGAGAAAGAGGTAGAAGGAGAAGTAGCAGAGGATGACTACAAGAGGGAAGACTGGTCTGAGGTGATAGAGCTCAGCGCCTACAGTGGACTTGGGGAGGATTCAGGAGGCAGTGGCTTGGAGGAAGATGAGGATGGGTTTTATGAGGCAGTCACTGGTTGTCTTGAGATCGAGGGCCTCTCTGAAGAAGAGGAGACAGCCCCTAGCAGGAAAATACGATTCAGCACGGCACCCATTAAGGTAAGTTAGTAACAGTTAGTAACAGTTTCCTGTAGAAATTAGGTGGAATGGAAGCTATAACATTTTAGATTACACATTGTTAATATATATATACATATATATATATATATATATATATATATATATAAAACAATAATTTTTTAAACTAAAATCCCTACTTAACTAACCTAACTATTTACCCTATTTATTTTTTTAACACATTCCCTCCCAAAATAAACCCTTTTTCATAAATTGATTTGGTGGATTACATTCAACACATAATGATACTTGTTGTTGCTAGGATCAGGCAGCTCTACCTGCCAAACAGCTAAATCAGAAAGGATTATCCCAGAATCCTTTGCAAAAAGTAATGGTACAGCATGTCCAATATGAACTTACCCTCATGGACATTAGTCATGTATTAATAGATAACTGTGTAAAAACTATATAAATCACTGAAAAAAAATATATTCTATAACTGTTATTCTATTGTGTTTATTTGGGCTTCTGCCTACCCTGATTTTGTGTGTGTATTTGTTTAAAACACTTTTTTTCCTCCTATATTAGTAGATATATATTTGTGCAGTTTTTCTTGTGTGTTTCTCTGTGTGTGTCACATTTCCTGCAGGGTGTGTGGGGAGAGGGTGTGGGAGGTTGTCCCCCTGCTTCCTGTTATGGGGGATATCTAACTGTTCCTATTCAATGACTTAAGTGTTCGGTATAATGTCTAGTTAGCAGATCTGTCTGGGAAAGTTTTTAACATTGTATGTAGACACACAGACACACACACATACATAGACATACACACATATACACACACACACAGACATACACACATATACACACACACACATACATAGACATACACACACATATACACACAGACATACATAGACATACACACATAGACACAGACACAGAGACACACATATATACACACACATATACATAGACGCAGACACACACATACATACATACATACATACATACATACATACATACATAGACGCATACACAGACACACATATATACACACACAGAGACACACATACACACACACACAGACACAGACACATACACATACGCACATATATACACACACACAGAGACACATATACACACACAGACATACATAGACACAAGACACACACATACATACACAGACACACATATACAAACACACACACACATACATAGACACACACACACATATACACAGACACACATACATACACACAGACGCACACACACACAGAGACACACAAACACACACACACACACACACACAAACACACACACACACACACACATATAAACAAATAAACACACAGACACAAACACACACAGACACACAAACACACATACAGACACACATATAAACAAACACACAGACACAAACACACACATACATACATACACACACACAGACAGACACACACACATACATAGACACAGACACACACACAGAGATATATACACACATACACACACACTGTATATATCACTGCCTAGCATAGAGAGCAGAATGTGTCTGTAATATGCAGGATTATGCATTCAGATCAACATCTGTCTGTACCATGCAGGTAGTGTGCTTAAAATAGGCAGAGAAGTGGGCATGCAGAGTAATGTAAAATTCAGACCAGTCTGTGACGTGCATGGTAGTGTGCATTTGTAGCAGACACCGTAAGGTGTGCAAGAAGCAGCCTTAGGCCTCTAGTTATGAAGGTCTGTCGGACCTGATCCGACAGTGCGGATCAGGTCCGACAGACCTCGCTGAATACGGCGAGCAATACGCTTGCCGTATTCAGCATTGCACCAGCAGCTCACAAGAGCTGCTGGTGCAACGCCGCCCCCTGCAGACTTGCGGCCAATAGGCCACCAGCAAGGAGGTGTCAATAAACCCGATCGTACTCGATTTCCGGGGATGTCTGTCCGCCTGCTCAGAGCAGGCGGACAGGTTATGGAACAGCGGTCTTTGTGACCGCTGCTTCATAACTGCTGTTTCTGGCGAGTCTGCAGGCTCGCCAGAAACACGGGGCATCAAGCTCCATACGGAGCTTGATACATATGCCCCTGAATCTGAAGTCTCAGCATTTTGCTTTTAAAAATCACAACAGATTGTGTATCTTGCAGAGTAGTATTTGTGTAACATTGTGAGCATTACACAAGCCTTTATCATGCAGATGAGGGTTTATTTAACATGGTCATGTATAACCTGTATGCATGTAATATGGAGAACCATGAATGCCTAACTCACAGAGCAGTGTGTAAGTCTAACATGTAAGCTAGTGCGTATCTGTAAAATGCAGAGCAGTGTACGTCTGTCACATGCAGAACACTGTGTACAATGTGGAACAGTGTGTATCTACAATGTGTGGGCAGTGGGCACCTATATCATAGAGCAGTGTACGTCTGTCACAGGCAGAACACTGTTTACAATGTAGAACAGTGTGTATCTACAATGTGCGGGCAGTGGGCACCTATATCATAGAGCAGTGTATGTTTATCGCATGCAGAACACTGTGTACAATGTGGAACAATGTGGAACAGTGTGTATCTACAATGTGCGGGCAGTGGGCACCTATATCATAGAGCAGTGTATGTTTGTCACATGCAGAACACTGTGTACAATGTGGAACAATGTGGAACAGTGTGTATCTACAATGTGCGGGCAGTGGGCACCTATATCATAGAGCAGTGTATGTTTGTCACATGCAGAACACTGTGTAGAATGTGGAACAATGTGGAACAGTGTGTATCTACAATGTGCGGGCAGTGGGCACCTATATCATAGAGCAGTGTATGTTTGTCACATGCAGAACACTGTGTAGAATGTGGAACAATGTGGAACAGTGTGTATCTACAATGTGTGGGCAGTGGGCACCTATATCATAGAGCAGTGTATGTTTGTCACATGCAGAACACTGTGTACAATGTGGAACAATGTGGAACAGTGTGTATCTACAACGTGCGGGCAGTGGGCACCTATATCATAGAGCAGTGTATGTTTGTCACATGCAGAACACTGTGTACAATGTGGAACAATGTGGAACAGTGTGTATCTACAATGTGTGGGCAGTGGGCACCTATATCATAGAGCAGTGTATGTTTGTCACATGCAGAACACTGTGTACAATGTGGAACAGTGTGTATCTACAATGTGTGGGCAGTGGGCACCTATATCATAGAGCAGTGTATGTCTTTTAATGCTTGTGTCAAAAGGATAATAGCTGACAAGTCTCTATGTGCAGATCACAAGACTGGTGTGTGATTTCCTGTTTCCGCAATGCCAGTGATGATAATGTAGCTTCAAGTTTCAAACAAATAACAATATAAAGATGGCCTTACATGCTTGAGTTTGTAGTGCTTTTAGCTCATACTCTGAACATAATGTAATGTGCTTAAAGGGATATTAAACCCAATTGTTTTCTTTTATGATTCAGATAAATCATGCAATTTTAAGCAACTTTCTAATTTACTCCTATAATAATTTTTTTCCGTTCTCTTGCTATCTTTATTTAAAAAGCAGGAATGTAAAGCTTAGGAGCCGGCCCATTTTAGGTTCAGCACCCTGGATAGCGCTTGCTTATTGGTTAGCCACCAATAAGCAAGCATAACCCAGGTTCTAAACCAAAAATGGGCCTGCTCCTTAGCTTTAAACGACTGCTTTTTAAATAAAGATAGCACTCTGGTGCCCTAACTTCAGGACTTAGGATATTGCGGCCACGCTAACTCTTTCTCCCCATATTCGTCTAAGGGGTGTGCTACAAAAAGCCTTATTAGTTATCGCTTGCGCACTAACCTGACACTGCGCTAGATCGACTGTACTAAAGCCGAAAGTGCATTAAGAATACTATACATTCATAACATAGGAAAACATTTTTATTTTTTTTATTTTTAAGAATATATAATTATTTTTTATAAAAAATACATCTATTTATCGAGAGAGAGAGAGATTGCATGTGAATATATATATATATATAAATCATAGCTTGGAACATAACCCCGCCCATTTATGAATTGCATTGCACCGCCCACTCCAATCCACTTCAAAAATGCACATAACATACCAGTATTATAATTTAGCCATACTGATTTTTTAAAGGGATAGGAAAAAGTAATAGTTTCAGGAGTCAGACAGAGCATTTAATTTATAAATTCACTTTTATTATCAAATTTACTTTGTTCTCTTTGGTACCTTTATTGAAACGAATATGTACATATCCTCACAGACACACATATAAACAACTACTGGGAGCTAGCTGTTGATTGGTGGCTACACACATTTGTATTTTGTCATTGGCTCACAAGATGTGTTTAGGTAGCTCCCAGTAGTGCACTGCTGCTCTGGATATGACTTTAACTATGTGTTTAATCCATTTGCACAGATTAAATGCATAGTTATATGCAAGCAACAGTGCAATAATACATATGCTAACATACTAGAACATTTTCTTTTTGCACTGTTATAGCCCTTAAATGCAGGTTAAATAATTAAGGTACTCATCTCCTCCCTTACCCTCAAGCACATAACTGGTATAGGAACTTTACAGCACCAAACCAAGCAAAAAAGGGTTCAGCATCTGTATAGCAAAGAAACCTAGTTTATATAGATGTTACACAGCCTAAAATTATACAGATATTAACACAGAGGGGCATATTTAAGAACGTGCGAGCGGACATTATCCGTTATTGCGGATCATGTCCGCTGCACATCGATAAATGCCGACAGCATATGCTCCCGGCATTTATCATTGCACCAGCAATTCTTGTGAACTGCTGGTGCAACGCTGCCTTTTGCAAATTCCCAGCCAATCGGCCGCTAGCAGGGGGTGTCATTCAACCCGATCATATTGCAGGCGGACAGGTTATGGAGCAGCGTTCTTTAGACCGCTGCTTCATAACTTGTGTTTCTGGCGAACCTGAAGGCTCGCCAGAAACACGGGGCATCAAGTTCCATACGGAGCTCAATAAATATGCCCCACTATGTTTAACCTGCTAGTTACTGTGTTGGGGCTGCTAGAATGGAAGCAGTATATGTAAATACACTAAGGATCCCTTTTGCTATGCTTTACTTGTGCTAAAACACTATTGAAAGCTTCACAAGCAGGTGGCATTTTATGAGGTAAATAATCCATTTTGATCTGTGCTGCAGCAGTGATTGTGGGCAGTGTATTAATAGACATAGAAATGCCCCATTAAATCTGTATTTTTGTATGTTCTGTGAATTACAGTCCCAGCACAGGAAGAGACTGATGTATTTAAGCCTCTGCTATTACACCTGTTCCAAATTGTGCAATACTATTCAGATGCCCTGCTTTCTCACACATTACATTCTAATCTACCCACCCTGGTATTACACATCTCATGGCTCCCCCTTACCTGACTACACACTGCTAAACTTCCGTATAACAGAAGAGCACTCAGCACAGACAAAGAAGACTAGAGAAAAAAATTACATTCATCAACTGATAATACGCTGGAATCCCGCGTCGTATTTGGCACGAGATTGATCCGCCGTAGTTAACAAAGCGCCAAGATCGTCAAATGTTGAAATGTGTGAAGAAATATACGCTTCTGTGATCTCAATCCGACGCAGATCGATGCTTGTGCCATTACAGATGTTTAGAATTCATATTTGACTCTATTTGACCCTTCTCCCAATTTATCAAACATTTAACAGGTACGCTCACGTCTATTCCGACACAGCGTACCTAGTTTTCAATCCGCCACCCTTGAGGCCACGGATGCCAAAGAAATCAATGGGAGTCTGAAAACATAGAAAGTTCATATTCGATGCGGCAAGAGAATGAAGTATGTTACATAATAAAAGTAAATTAGATACTTTATTAAATTTGTATACCCTTTCTAAATCAAACAATATTATTGCTCCACATTTGGTGCACTAGTAGATATAGGGATAAAAATGGAAAATACATTACTACTTATGGATTATGCTACAACTTTGTCTCTCATTACAAATCAAGGGGACAATATTTCTACATATTCGGTGCAAAGTTTTGTCCCAAACTTGTTGCACTAATAGATCTAGAGATAAAAATGAAATAAATACACAACATAATATAGCTAACTTCCTTTTTATTTTTTTGTAAAAATCTATGTGCAACATGTTTAAGCCTTGTATTACAAGTCACACTCTCCACTTTGCACCAAATTTGATGCAACACTTTTCACACCAATTATGAAGCAAACTCCTAAACAACCCCCACGCTAGTGAATTTTTCAACCACTTTTGATTGGAATATGCATAATCACATGATTTATAACATCAGCCAATCTGATTCAAATATACATTTTAAACTATCACTAACTAATCAAATTGCTCTATACTTGTGTCATTGATCCCTCATCAGAACTTGTAAGTGCCATTTGTTACATTGTGTATTATACTTTGAAAGTATGTATAAGTGAAATTAGTATTAAAGATAAACATTGATGCTGACATTAGGACACAAAGTGTAATATTTTAAACAATGATTTTAAAATTCAAATTGATGTTTGATTCAATATATCAATATAATCTTAAACTGATAGCTCAAAGGGATAGCCCACCTAACATTAAACTGTCCTGATTCAGCTACAGAAGAAATTAAAATCACCTCTTTACTGTCATGCTATTTTCAGTGTATTTCTTCCTTCTCTTGAACTTCTTTTTCAGTAAGCAATGTCATTTTATATGCCAGCCCATTTTATAACACCTGTGTAGGGGTGGTTTTTAAAACTAGATTGCAATCAGGAGGGGTTACACAGGTACAGAGAGAAAACTGGCCCAGCTCTTAAAATATCCATTGATTGCAAATAAATACATATGATACCCTGATTATGTTATGTTCGCAATTATTCCTGCTCAGAATAATAATACATTTACACTATATTTATATAGTGGTATAAATAAACACAGAGATATGAAAGACTTGTATACAGACAAGTATGTGCAAAGATATACAGGGAGTGCAGAATTATTAGGCAAATTAGTATTTTGACCACATCATCCTCTTTATGCATGTTGTCTTACTCCAAGCTGTATAGGCTCGAAAGCCTACTACCAATTAAGCATATTAGGTGATGTGCATCTCTGTAATGAGAAGGGGTGTGGTCTAATGACATCAACACCCTATATCAGGTGTGCATAATTATTAGGCAACTTCCTTTCCTTTGGCAAAATGGGTCAAAAGAAGGAATTGACAGGCTCAGAAAAGTCAAAAATAGTGAGATATCTTGCAGAGGGATGCAGCACTCTTAAAATTGCAAAGCTTCTGAAGCGTGATCATCGAACAATCAAGCGTTTCATTCAAAATAGTCAACAGGGTCGCAAGAAGCGTGTGGAAAAACCAAGGCGCAAAATAACTGCCTATGAACTGAGAAAAGTCAAGCGTTCAGCTGCCAAGATGCCACTTGCCACCAGTTTGGCCATATTTCAGAGCTGCAACATCACTGGAGTGCCCAAAAGCACAAGGTGTGCAATACTCAGAGACATGGCCAAGGTAAGAAAGGCTGAAAGACGACCACCACTGAACAAGACACACAAGCTGAAACGTCAAGACTGGGCCAAGAAATATCTCAAGACTGATTTTTCTAAGGTTTTATGGACTGATGAAATGAGAGTGAGTCTTGATGGGCCAGATGGATGGGCCCGTGGCTGGATTGGTAAAGGGCAGAGAGCTCCAGTCCGACTCAGACGCCAGCAAGGCGGAGGTGGAGTACTGGTTTGGGCTGGTATCATCAAAGATGAGCTTGTGGGGCCTTTTCGGGTTGAGGATGGAGTCAAGCTCAACTCCCAGTCCTACTGCCAGTTTCTGGAAGACACCTTCTTCAAGCAGTGGTACAGGAAGAAGTCTGCATCCTTCAAGAAAAACATGATTTTCATGCAGGACAATGCTCCATCACACACGTCCAAGTACTCCACAGCGTGGCTGGCAAGAAAGGGTATAAAAGAAGAAAATCTAATGACATGGCCTCCTTGTTCACCTGATCTGAACCCCATTGAGAACCTGTGGTCCATCATCAAATGTGAGATTTACAAGGAGGGAAAACAGTACACCTCTCTGAACAGTGTCTGGGAGGCTGTGGTTGCTGCTGCACGCAATGTTGATGGTGAACAGATCAAAACACTGACAGAATCCATGGATGGCAGGCTTTTGAGTGTCCTTGCAAAGAAAGGTGGCTATATTGGTCACTGATTTGTTTTTGTTTTGTTTTTGAATGTCAGAAATGTATATTTGTGAATGTTGAGATGTTATATTGGTTTCACTGGTAAAAATAAATAATTGAAATGGGTATATATTTGTTTTTTGTTAAGTTGCCTAATAATTATGCACAGTAATAGTCACCTGCACACACAGATATCCCCCTAAAATAGCTAAAACTAAAAACAAACTAAAAACTACTTCCAAAAATATTCAGCTTTGATATTAATGAGTTTTTTGGGTTCATTGAGAACATGATAGTTGTTCAATAATAAAATTAATCCTCAAAAATACAACTTGCCTAATAATTCTGCACTCCCTGTATGTACAAATTCTAGCATTAAAAATCATTTATAAAAAAAAAAACACAGATAAAAGCATATCATAACTTCCAGAAATACAAATACATATTAATTTATGTGAAAGTATCATATAACAAAAAAATATTAAAAATAACTTTCTATGAGATATTGTTTGTTGAGGTATAAATCTAGCTATTTCTTGGACATTAACAGATGAAAAATAAAAGATTAGCTTTAGAGAAATGTGCTTGTTCATGGACAGATGAAATGGTATAAATAAAGTTGGGAAAAACCTGAAAAACCGCAACATTGATGAATGTTAGTTAACAACAATCTGATGCTCATCGCACCGTACTTGACACGCGTATTTTTGACTTTTTTTTTCATAAATAAGGGTATCATATGTAATATGTAAATCCACAGCAGATATGTCTGGCGAGTGTATTGACACTGGCGAATGCACCAAGATTGACGCTTTGATAAATATCCCCCAATAAAGTTAAATTATAAGCCACATTGCCCTCACTGGTGGGAGTACTGCACTGCACACAATATTAAATACATGCAGACTAAATAGAACAAGGGCCATACTTAAAAGTCAGGTAGAGGAAGCCAAAAAACAGGACTGTCCACGGGAAAACTAAACAGTTGGAAACTATGTGTGTGTGTAAATATACAGGGAGTGCAGAATTATTAGGCAAGTTGTATTTTTGAGGATTAATTTTATTATTCAACAACAACCATGTTCTCAATGAACCCAAAAAACTCATTAATATCAAAGCTGAATAGTTTTGGAAGTAGTTTTTAGTTTGTTTTTAGTTATAGCTATTTTAGGGGGATATCTGTGTGTGCAGGTGACTATTACTGTGCATAATTATTAGGCAACTTAACAAAAAACAAATATATACCCATTTCAAATATTTATTTTTACCAGTGAAACCAATATAACATCTCAACATTCACAAATATACATTTCTGACATTCAAAAACAAAACAAAAACAAATCAGTGACCATTATAGCCACCTTTCTTTGCAAGGACACTCAAAAGCCTGCCATCCATGGATTCTGTCTGTGTTTTGATCTGTTCACCATCAACATTGCGTGCAGCAGCAACCACAGCCTCCCAGACACTGTTCAGAGAGGTGTACTGTTTTCCCTCCTTGTAAATCTCACATTTGATGATGGACCACAGGTTCTCAAAGGGGTTCAGATCAGGTGAACAAGGAGGCCATGTCATTAGATTTTCTTCTTTTATACCCTTTCTTGCCAGCCACGCTGTGGAGTACTTGGACGCGTGTGATGGAGCATTGTCCTGCATGAAAATCATGTTTTTCTTGAAGGATGCAGACTTCTTCCTGTACCACTGCTTGAAGAAGGTGTCTTCCAGAAACTGGCAGTAGGACTGGGAGTTGAGCTTGACTCCATCCTCAACCCGAAAAAAGCCCCACAAGCTCATCTTTGATGGTACCAGCCCAAACCAGTACTCCAACTCCACCTTGCTGGCGTCTGAGTCGGACTGGAGCTCTCTGCCCTTTACCAATCCAGCCACGGGCCCATCCATCTGGCCCATCAAGACTCACTCTCATTTCATCAGTCCATAAAACCTTAGAAAAATCAGTCTTGAGATATTTCTTGGCCCAGTCTTGACGTTTCAGCTTGTGTGTCTTGTTCAGTGGTTATCGTCTTTCAGCCTTTCTTACCTTGGCCATGTCTCTGAGTATTGCACACCTTGTGCTTTTGGGCACTCCAGTGATGTTGCAGCTCTGAAATATGGCCAAACTGGTGGCAAGTGGCATCTTGGCAGCTGCATGCTTGACTTTTGTCAGTTCATGGGCAGTTATTTTGCACCTTGGTTTTTCCACACGCTTCTTGCGACCCTGTTGACTATTTTGAATGAAACGCTTGATTGTTCGATGATTACGCTTCAGAAGCTTTGCAATTTTAAGAGTGCTGCATCCCTCTGCAAGATATCTCACTATTTTTGACTTTTCTGAGCCTGTCAAGTCCTTCTTTTGACCCATTTTGCCAAAGGAAAGGAAGTTGCCTAATAATTATGCACACCTGATATAGGGTGTTGATGTCATTAGACCACACCCCTTCTCATTACAGAGATGCACATCACCTGATATGCTTAATTGGTAGTAGGCTTTTGAGCCTATACAGCTTGGAGTAAGACAACATGCATAAAGAGGATAATGTGGTCAAAATACTAATTTGCCTAATAATTCTGCACTCCCTGTATATATATATATATATATATATATATATATATATATATATATATATATATATATATATATAATAAATAGCTGGTGCCCCAGCACTCCTTCCACACAGGTGTAGTCACAGCCTGGCTGCTAGCCTCGAGTTAATGTTTAAAGATATGTTAATGTTGGAGGGCACTCACAGGACATGTTATGAAGCAAATAACAATGCAACTTTATTTCCAAATTAGTTTCACATTAATAAAATGTCGTTGTTTCAACCCGTGTGGTCCTTCTTCAAGACAATCATTATTGCTGTAGTGCAATCAGAACTCCATACAACGGCGTACAACGCCGGACGCCCAGTGAAGATATCAGAGAGATATCTTCACTGGGAGTCCGAATATATCTATATAAACACAAACAAATGTGTAAAATTATTTTGTGTAAAACAAATTTTTTTACATAAAATAATTTTACACATTTGTTTGTGTTTATATAGATATATTCTATATACAACTACATACATATATTCTTTTCAACATATATTTTTTACACTCTGCTGAAGCCCTTCTGCTTCAAGTGCCCTCCACACTTTTGATCTGACATGTTATTATAACAAGCCTTATATAATCCTTAGAATTGTATCAAAAATAATTCTTCATCCAATAGATAGTAGAAATTACAGAGCAAGGAATATGGTTTATATGTGAAAAATTGAATCAGCTTCACCTACTAAATAAGTCTTAGTGTTCCAGTGTGAGCTCTGGACCGTTCGATCGCTGCTAGGTAACCTCCACTGATTAAAACCTGTTGAGGCGCAATAGTTACAGAGCCAGCGTGTGCGTGGCTCTTCTCAGAAGCGTATGGCTAATTTGCATATAGCTATGACGTGTATAGCGCTGAGCTAGTAGCATACCCACGCTGTATGAATAGTATCAGTGATTCAGGCAGGACATCAAATGTTATGAGGGGCTAAATGTTAATGGTGATGTGAGCTTCAAATGTAGGACTATAATTTCACAATATAGCATACTAATAAAGCGCCAACGGTCTGTGTACATATATATAGTATAGTGCAGTTGTGGCAACAGATGCCCCCATTATGCGAATCTAGCCAAATAAATAATAAATACTATTATTATTAGTATACATATATGTGTATGTGTGTGCCTATAAATCAAGGGCGTAGGACAAATTGTATAATATTTACTTAAGTGTATGTAGGCTTCTACATGTCTATTATTATCTTGAGCAAATACCTATGTAGTCTAGTCTAGTCAATAGCCCGTTATGATAGAATCTGTTAAACTTTCTTAGTTCTGTAGCTAAGTATCATACTATATATGTCTGTATGTGTAAACAAACACTGTGTGGTCTATCCAGTCACTGTGTGGTAAAAGCAAGCTTATTGTTAGTACAATAGATCATAATATATTGATCAGCCATGTGCCACCCCAAAGGTAGGGGTTTCTTATGTTTAGACCTCATCAGAAATCAATGGTCTGTTTATATTACAAGTGACAATCATGGTATATGAAGACACTCAAGATTATAACACAGACCTTGTGCCAGAGTATGAGACCAACTCTACCTGTATGACATCAATGTTTCATATGTATCATTGGTCTACTGTTGACAAATGGCAATCAAAGTCATAATTGGGGTATAATTAAGATATATTGTCATGGTGATCATGAGCATAGGGTATATAATAAAGTCACACATTATCCAAGGTCTCAGTATTAGTAGCGATTCAAAATGAGTAAGGGCAAAACAAGTCAGCGGTATATTGGCATCACATCATAGGTGGTATCTCCTTTTGTGGACATGAATGCTGTAACGTGTATCACATGTATTACACCCATCATTAGCCAAAACCCGATGCAGTTATATGAGTGTTCTCTATGAGACTTGTAGGGTCAGACTTAGCGTATATCCCATTATGACATGGGGTGTACCCTGGCTCGAAAACCCAATTCATATGTTAATGCATATAACTCACCCATGGATCCTGGGTTCATAGGAAACAGTGCCAGTCATTAGACATGTTTAGGCCATGTGGATGAAGAGTGCCAAGTCGATATATCCATCGTGATTCAATTTGAAGGAGTGGTCTGTCGCGGTCACCTACTCGTTTCAAAGGGGGGACGTGGTCAATCAAAATTAACCGCAAATCAGTGACTATGTTTTGCCTGCAAGAAATGTCTCGCTACTGGTTGGTCTGATACACCTTTATCCAATGCACTGCGTATTGCAGATCTATGGTTCGCCATTCTTAGGCGAGCATTGTCACTCGTTTTTCCAACATAGAACTGTCCACAACAGCAGCTGAGTAGATAAACCACATGGCTTGTGGTGCATGTAATGAAGTATTTGACGGTAAATTTTCTAGTGTTATGTGGATGGCGGAACGTTTTGCAAGGAATCATCCTGTTGCAAGTTGTGCAGCCTGTACATCTGAAGCAGCCAGTCTTTTTGGTCTTTAGTCATTGTTGCTTTTGGTAGCAGTGCTGTGGGTCTGTGAGTATCAAGTAATCTCTCAAGTTTTTCCCACGTTTGTACCCCATGATTGGTGGGTCCATCTGGCCAAAAGATAGGGTCTTATCTGTCTTGAGGATCTCCCATCTTCCTCTGATGTTATCGGCTAATTCCTTTTTCCTGGAGTTGTACGTGGTAGTGAATATCTTCCACGTCTTATTATCCTCTTTTGGTCTGGTCACCGCCTCATTGGGCTCAGAAGTGATCTCCTGTATAACCTCTCTGATCAAGCTGTTCCTGTAACTGCGTTGGAGAAACTTATTTGCCATCATCTCCAACTGCTGTTCCCGGTTTGTTGTCTCAGTGTTGTTTCTCATAACTCTCATCATTTGAGACTTAATAATAGCCTTACGGGTATGAGGTGGGTGGTTGCTGGTGGCTTCCAGTAGGGAGTTTCTATCTGTCGCTTTGGTGTAAAGAGTGGTGTATAATTTACCTTGTTTTTTTATAGATTCTTAGGTCAAGGAAATCGATATGTTCATGATCATACTTTAGTTCAAACTTTATCGGAGATTCTTTGACCTTTCTATCCCTTTAAAGCTTTACTCTCAAAAATGTATCAGATTATATTCTAAATTATACCGTCCTGGGAACCTAGTGCCAAGCTTAAATATCCAAAAACCTCACATTTATAGAATACATTTACCTTATCCACTCCTTTCTGGAGATTTAATGCTGCAAATAACTTTCCATCTAAGAGCCAGATCACAAGTGGTGCACTAATTTTGTTTCGCTCTCGTGCTAGCTGCGCTCAAAGTAAAAAATTATTGTGGCCGCATTAGCACAGATATTACAAGTTGAAAGTAAAAAGTTAGCGTGGGAGCAAAAGACCAACTTGGACTTGGATACCGCAAACATGCTAATGCATTTCCCCCATAGACTTCTAACCCACTAACCCGACACCATATTAGACCAACTGTGCTAAACTCGAAGTGAGTAAGAAATACTATACATTCCTATGATCTTCAAAAAAAAGAAAATGTTCTTTTTATTTTTAAATATCAATTTCTATTTTATTTTTTTTACAATATATTATATATTATTGCTGATATAGATATATATATATATAGAGAGAGAGAGAGAGAGACATATATATATATATATATATATATATATATATCAAAATTAAAAGGATAATTTCTATTCAAAACACATTAAAAATGAACACAAATTATATTGCATGTTTCAAGGTATTTGACTGAGAAGGGCTAAAAAGCAGGGATAGCCCTTGCAGTGTCCGCCACAACCTTAGTATATCATTTCTTTCTGATTAAATAATAGGAATAAAAAAAAAATATGTAGTGTGAATAAAGTTAGTGGCTTGTGAAGGGATTGCTAGCGATATTGGGTGATAAGTTATGGAATAAATAAATCCTGAGTGAAATATTGGATGTGTATCTGCATCTGTATAATAACACCCAGCTCTATACAAAGACACAGTAGTGACACTGGCACATGCGTATAGTCAGAGCAGGGCTGGTTATAGGATCAGTGGTATCTGCATCAGTATAATAACACACAGCACTATAAAATTATGTTTTTAATTTCAAATGTACCTTGGTGTCCTTCACTAAGGTCTGTACTTTGAAAAATGTCCGCCACAGCCTTTGTCTGTGCCTATCCCTGCTAAAAAGTGTACATACATATGTCTACATATGTGAAAATATGTATTTATATATATATATGTACAGTATGTGTGCACATACATATTTACACACATATGGGCCGAATGGAGCTTGATGCCACTGCTCCATAACTTGTCCACCTGCTCTCAACTCAATTGAATACGATCGGGTTGATTGACACCCCCTGCAGGATGCGGTATTGCACAAGCAGTTATGGTGAACTGCTTGTGCAATGATAAATGCCGACAGCGTATGCTGTCGGCATTTATCGATGTGCAGCAGACATGATACGCTACATTGTATCATGTCCGCTCGCACTTTGATAAATATGCCACATAAACACAAATACATGTTTACACATATACATATATATATATATATATATATATATATATATATATATATATATATATATATATATAACATAATTTATGTAAAAACTTACCTGATAAATTCATTTCTTTCATATTGGCAAGAGTCCATGAGCTAGTGACGTATGGGATATACAATCCTACCAGGAGGGGCAAAGTTTCCCAAACCTCAAAATGCCTATAAATACACCCCTCACCACACCCACAATTCAGTTTAACGAATAGCCAAGTAGTGGGGTGATAGAAAAAGGAGTAAAAAGCATCAAAAAAGGAACTGGAAATATAATTGTGCTTTATACAAAAAAACATAACCACCATAAAAAGGGTGGGTCTCATGGACTCTTGCCAATATGAAAGAAATATATTTATCAGGTAAGTTCTTACATAAATTATGTTTTCTTTCATGTAATTGGCAAGAGTCCATGAGCTAGTGACGTATGGGATAGTAATACCCAAGATGTGGAACTCCACAGAAGAGTCACTAGAGAGGGAGGGATAAAATAAAAACAGCCATTTTCCGATTAAATCCACAACCAAAAGAATACGTTTTTCTTATAATTGAAAAGAAAAAAACTTAAAACATAAGCAGAGTAATCAAACTGAAACAGCTGCATGAAGAACTTTTCTACCAAAAACTGTTTCCGAAGAGGCAAATACATCAAAACGGTAGAATTTAGTAAATGTATGCAAAGAAGACCAAGTCGCTGCTTTGCAAATCTGATCAACTGAAGCTTCATTCTTAAAAGCCTACAAAGTGGATGGAGACTGATCTAGTAGAATGAGCTGTGATTCTCTGTGGTGGGGCCTGACCCGACTCTACATAAGCCTTATGAATCAAAAGCTTTAAAGGGACAGTCTACACCAGATTTTTTATTGTTTTAAAAGATAGATAATCCCTTTATTACCCATTTCCCAGTTTTGCATAACCAACACAGTTATAATAATATACTTTTTATCTTGTATCTAAGCCTCTGCAAACTGCCCCTTTTTCAGTTCTTTTGACAGACTTGCAGTCTAGCCAATCAGTGCCTGCTCCCAGATTACTTCACGTGCACGAACACAGTGTTATCTATATGAAATATGTGAACTAACACCCTCTAGTGGTGAAAAACTGTTAAAATGCATTCTGAAAGAGGTGGGCTTCAAGGTCTAAGAAATTAGCATATGAACCTCCTGGGTTAAGCTTTCAACTAAGAATACCAAGAGAACAAAGCAAAATTGGTGATAAAAGTAAATTGGAAAATTGTTTAAAATTACATGCTCTATCTGAATCATGAAAGTTTATTTTGGCCTAGACTGTCCCTTTAACCAAGATGCCAGGTAAATGGCAGAAGCTTTCTGACCTTTTCTAGAACCAGAAAAGACAACAAATAGACTAGAAGTCTTCCTGAAATCTTTAGTAGCTTCAACATAATATTTCAAAGCTCTTACAACATCCAGAGAATGCAAGGATCTCTCCAAATAATTCTTAGGATTAGGACACAAAGAGGGGACAACAATTTCCCTATTAATGTTGTTAGAATTCACAACTTTAGATAAAAATTTAAATGAAGTCCTTAAAACTGCCTTGTCTTGATGAAAAATCAGAAAAGGTGACTCACAAAAAAGAGCAGATAATTCAGAAACTCTTCTAGCAGAAGAGATAGCCAAAAGGAACAACACTTTCCAAGAAAGGAGTTTAATATCCAAAGAATGCATAGGCTCAAAAGGAGGAGCATGTAAAGCTCTCATGACCAAATTACAGGCTTGATACGGACCAAAGCCTGAACAAAACAGTGAATATCAGGAAGTTTAGCAATCTTTCTGTGAAATAAAACAGAAAGAGCAGAGATGTGTCCCTTCAAGGAACTTGCAGACAAACCTTTATCCAAACCATCCTGAAGAAACTGTAAAATTCTAGGAATTCTAAAGAATGCCAGGAGAATTTATGAAAAGAACACCATGAAATATGTCTTCCAAACGCGATAATAAATCTCCCTAGAAACAGATTTACGAGCCTGTAACATAGTATCAATCACTGAGTCAGAGAAACCTCTATGACTAAGCACTAAGCGTTCAATTTCCATACCTTCAAATTGAATGATTTGAGATCCTGATGGTAAGACGGTCCTTGAGACAGAAGATCTGGTCTTAAAGGAAGTGGCCATGGTTGAAAACTGGACATCCGGACAAGGTCCGCATACCAGAAGCTGTGAGGCCATGCTGGTGCTACCAGAAACACAAACAAATGTTCCATGATGATCTTGGAGATCACTTTTGGAAGAAGAACTAGAGGCAGGAAGATATAAGCAGGTTGGTAAAACCAAGGAACTGCTAACGCATCCACCGACTCCACCTGAGGATCCCTGGACCTGGACAGGTACCTGGAAAATTTCTTGTTCAGATGAGAAGCCATCAGATCAATTTCTGGAAGACCCCACATCTGAAAAATCTTAAAAAACACATCTGGATGAAGTGACCACTCCCCTGGATGTAAAGTCTGACGGCTGAGATAATCTGCTTCCCAATTGTCTACACCTGGGATATGTATTGCATAAATTAGACAAGAGCTAGATTCCGGCCAAGCAAGTATCCAAGATACTTCTTTCATAGCTAGGGGACTGCGAGTCCCACCCTGATGATTGACAAATGCCACAGTTGTGACATTGTCCATCTGAAAACAAATGAATGGTTCTCTCTTCAATAGAGGTCAAACCTGAAGAGCCCTGAAAATAGCACAGAGTTCTAAAATATTGATTGGTAACCTCGCCTCTTGAGATTTCCAAACCCCTTGTGCTGTCAGAGATCCCCAGACAGCTCCCCAACCTGAAAGACTTGCATCTGTTGTGATTACAGTCCAGGTTGGATGAACAAAGGAGGCCCCTTGAACTATATGATGGTGGTCTAACCACCAAGTCAGAGAGAGTTGAACATTGGGATTTAAGGATATTAATTGTTATATATTTGTATAATCCATGCACCATTGATTAAGCATACAAATCTGGAGAGGTCTCATATGAAAACAAGCAAAGGGGATCGTGCACCGATGCTGCAGTCATGAGACCTAAAACTTCCATGCACAAAGCCACTGAAGGGAATATCAAAGACTGAAGGTTCCGACAAGCTGAAACCATTTTAATTAATCTCTTGTCTGTTAGAGACAGAGTCATGGACACTGAATCTATCTGGAAACCTAAAAAGGTGACCCTTGTCTGAGGAATCAAGGAACTTTTTGGTAAATTGATCCTCCAACCATGACTTTGAAGAAACAACACTAGTTGATTTGTGTGAGATTTTGCAGAATGTAAAGACTGAGCTAGTACCAAGATATCATCTAAATAAGGAAACACCGCAATACCCTGTTCTCTGATTCAGTGGCGTCACTAGGGGGTGCGGGCCGCATCCGGGTAACACCCTACAGGGGGTGACACCACCAAAAAAAAAATATATATATATTTTTTTAATTTTATTGAAATTCAAATAAATACAATGTAGAGATGCATATATTTTTTTATTAGGGGGGCCAGCATTTGTAAACATTAGTGGGACTGGGGAAGTTGTAGACACTTCATTTTTTTGCCCCTTGAGCCAGCGCTGCAATTTCCACAAATAGTTTTCCCGGCTGCTTTTGCTTGTTTGTACTTTGCTCCTCCCCTGCCCAATTTCACTATGAATGTTGTGGGCATGCCGTGGGGGTGGCAAAGTTGCGCTGCTAGCCTAAACCTGCCTGCCTATCTGTGCTCACTGCTCAGTGTTGTGTGGAGCAGTGGAGTCACTCACTGCTGTGCTGTCTCTCTAAACGGGAACTGGGAAATCATGAGGGGGATGCCTGGCACCTGACCGCATGACTGTCTGACACAGTCTCTAAAGTGAAGGAGCCATGTATGATGCCCACCAGAC
Source organism: Bombina bombina (assembly GCF_027579735.1). Classification (NCBI taxonomy): domain Eukaryota; kingdom Metazoa; phylum Chordata; class Amphibia; order Anura; family Bombinatoridae; genus Bombina; species Bombina bombina. The sequence goes on along the minus strand of NC_069499.1, from coordinate 1,194,972,143 downwards.
CGGTACAGTTACGGTACACTAAGTGCACACTGAAGAGGTAGGAGGGGAGGGTGGGCGGGGGTCTGGGGGTGGGCAGAGAGCAGAGGTGCTTGGCCATAAGAAGCGGTAGGCACGCGGCCCGGGGCTGTGCACTGACAGACTTGGAACAGAGTCAGAGAGCAGAATTTTCATAGTTTGCGCGCCTAAACCTTTTCTTTAGTGATTTATTTTTAGAATGCTCTGTTTATCTTTCATTTGATGCTCTGCTGAGCCAGGGAGCAGCTCTAGACATGAGCTTTATAATTAATGCAGTGCAGTTTACATATTTTGTATGTGTGTGTGTCTGAGTTTTTGTGTGTGTGTATGTGTGTGTGCCTGAGTGTTTTTGTGTGTGTGTATGTGTGTGTGTCTGAGTATTTTTGTGTGTGTGTCTGAATGCTTTTGTGTGTGTGAGTGTTTTTGCGTGTGTGTGTGTGCCCGAGTGTTTTTTTGCGTGTGTCTGAGTGTTTTTGTGCGTGTGTCTGAGTGTGTTTCCGAGTGTTTGTGTGTGCATCTGAGTGTGTTTTTAAGTGTGTCTGAGTGTTTGTATGTGTGTGCGCCTGAGTTTTTGTGTTTGTGTGTGTCTGCTTTCTGGGGGGAGGGGGGGTGACACCATAACTTACCACACCGGGTGACACCAACCCTAGTGACGCCACTGCTCTGATTACAGAGAGTAGAGCACAGAGAACCTTTGAAAAAATTATTGGAGCTGTCGCTAGGCCAAATGGAAGAGCGACAAATTGGTAATGTTCGTCTAGAAAAGAGAATCTCAGAAACCGATAGTGGTCTGGATGAATCAGAATGTGAAGCTATGCATCCTGTAAGTCTACCGTGGACATATAATGACCTTGCTGAACAAAAGGCAGAATAGTCCTTATAGTCATCATTTTGAAAGTTGGCACTCTTACAAAACAAATCAAAATTTTCAGATCCAGAACTGGCCTGAATGAATTTTCTTTCTTTGGGACAATGAATAGATTTGAATAAAACCCCAGACCCTGTTCCTGAAATGGAACTGGTATAATTACCCCTGAAAGGTCTAGATCTAAAACACACTTCAGAAAAGCCTGAGCCTTCACTGGATTTGCTGGAACACGTGAGAGAAAAAATCTTCTTACAGGAGGTCTCATTCTGAATCCTATTCGATACCCTTGAGAGACAATGCTCTGAATCCAATGATTTTGGACAGAATCTGCCCAAATGTTCTGGAAAAATTTTAATCTACCCCCCACCAGCTGAACTGGAATGAGGGCCGCACCATCATGCAGACTTGGGGGCTGGCTTTGGTTTCTTAAAAGGCTTGGATTTATTCCAACATGAAGAAGGCTTACAATTGGAACCAGACTCATTGGGAGAAGGATTTGGTTTCTGTTCCTTATTCTGTCGAAAGGAACGAAAACGATTAGAAGCTTTAGATTTACCTTTAGATCTTTTATCCTGAGGTAAAAAAAAACTCCCTCCCCCCAGTGACAGTTGAAATAATGGAATCCAACTGAGAACCAAATAAATTGTTACCTTGGAAAGAAAGAGATAGTAATCTAGACTTAGATACCATGTCAGCATTCCAATATTTGAGCCACAAAGATCTTCTAGCTAAAATAGCTAAAGACATAGATTTAACATCAATTTTGATGATATAAAAAATAGCATCACAGATAAAATGATTAGCATGTTGAAGCAAGTGAACAATGCTAGAAAAATCAGAATCTGTTTCCTGTTGCGCTAAGCTTTCCAACCAGAAGGTTGATGCAGCTGCAACATAAGCTATAGAAATTGCAGGCCTGAGAAGATAGCTAGAAAATAAATAAGATTTCCTTAGGTAAGATTCAAGTATCCCATCTAAAGGATCCTTAAAGGAATTACTATCTTCCATAGGGATAGTAGTACGTTTGGCAAGAGTACAAATAGCCCCATCAACTTTGGGGATTTTTTCCCAAAACTCCAATCTGGCTGCTGGTAAAGGATACAACTTTTTAAACCTAAAAGAAGGAATAAAAGAAGTACCGGGCCTATTCCATTCCTTTGAAATCATATCAGAAATAGCATCAGGAACTGGAAAAACCTATGGAGTAACTACAGGAGGTTTATAAACAGAATTTAAACGTTTACTAGTTTTAATATCAAGAGGACTAGTTTCCTCAATATCCAAAGTAATCAACACCTCTTTTAACAAGGAATGAATATACTCTACTCTATCTTAAAGAGATAAGTAGATTTGTCAGTGTCAATATCTGAGGTAGGATCTTCTAAATCAGATAGATCCTCATCAGAGGAGGATAATTCAGTATGTTTTTGGTCATTTGAAAATTCATCATCTTTATGATAAGTTTTAAAAGACCTTTTACGTTTATTAGAAGGCAGAATGGCAGACAAAACTTTCTGAATTGCATCAGCAATAAAATCTTTTATATTCACAGGTATATCATGTACATTAGATGTTGAAGGAACAACAGGCATAGTACTAGTACTGATGGATACATTCTCTGCATGTAAAAGCTTATCATGACAACTGTTACATACTACAGCTGTAGATATAGTTATCAAGCCGTCAACCTCAAATACGCTGGAATTCCGCAGCGTATTTGTGGCGAGGCTGATTCGCCTTAGTTATCAAAGGCTCGAGACCGGCTAAAGTAGAATTTAGTGACGTAAGCTTCGATCCGCCGGACTCAGTCCGACACAGATCGATGCTTACGTCACTCCAGATGTTCCGCACACAAGTGCGGCACATTCTCGCTACTTTTGCTAGTTATCAAATGACTAGCAGGTACCCTCGGCACTTTTACGGCCTAGCGTACCTGGTTTTCAAACCGCCACCCCTGGAGGCGGCGGATCCCATAGGAATCAATGGGAGTCTGACCATAGCGAAAGTACAAGTTCGCTGCTGACAGACATCCCATTGATTTCTATGGGAGCTGTCTACACCTAACACCCTAACATGTACCCCGAGTCTAAACACCACTAATCTGCCCCCCTACACCGCCGCAACTAAATAAAGTTATTACCCCCTAAACCGCCACTCCCGGAGCCCACTGCAAGCTACTCTATACATATTAACCCCTAAACCGCCGCTCCCGGAGCCCACCGCAACTATAATAAATGTATTAACCCCTAAACCGCCGCTCCCTGAACCCGCCGCAACCTATATTAAATGTATTAACCCCTATCCTGCCCCCCCTACACCGTCGCCACCTATAATACATTTATTAACCCCTAATCTGCCCCCCCTACACCGTCGCCACCTATATTAAACCTATTAACCCCTATCCTGCCCCCCCTACACCGTCGCCACCTATATTAAACCTATTAACCCCTATCCTGCCCCCCCTACACCGTCGCCACCTATAATAAATTTATTAACCCCTATCCTGCCCCCCCTACACCGTCGCCACCTATAATAAATTTATTAACCCCTATCCTGCCCCCCCTACACCGTCATCACCTATAATAAATTTATTAACCCCTATCCTGCCCCCCACTACACCGCCGCCACTGTAATAAAATTATTAACCCCTAAACCTAAGTCTAACCCTAACCCTAACGCCCCCCTAACTTAAAAATGAATTAAATAAATCTAAATAATATTTCTATTATTAACTAAATTAATCCTATTTAAAACTAAATACTTACCTTTAAAATAAACCCTAATATAGCTACAATATAAATAATAATTATATTCTAGCTATCTTAGGATTTATTTTTATTTTACAGGCAACTTTCAATTTATTTTAACTAGGTACAATAGCTATTAAATAGTTATTAACTTACGCAATTCGCATCATAGCAGACGCAACCTTGTGCAAGGAAACCTGGCCTCAACTAAGACGCCGGAAATTATGAATTTGCGTCACCGAACGTACCTTCGCGCCAAAAAAATTCTTGCGCCAAGAATGACGAAATAAATATGAGCATTTTGCGGCCTCACAAGACTAAATTTTGCCCGTGAAAATTAATGAAAACAGTCAATTTTGAAGAAAAGACTAATCCCCAGGTAAGAAAAAATAAACTTCCTAAATATGTTTTTCCCAATTTTGAAACTGATATCTGAGTCTGCAAAAGGAAATATACATAAACCTGACTCATGGCAAATATAAGTACAATACATATATTTAGAACTTTACATTAATACAAGTGCCAAATCATAGCTGAGAGTGTCTTTAAGAAATAAAAAAATACTTACCAAAAGACACCCATCCACATATAGCAGATAGCCAAACCAGTACTAAAACAGTTATCAGTAGAGGTAATGGAATATGAGAGTATATCGTCGATCTGAAAAGGGAGGTAGGAGATGAATCTCTACGACCGATAACAGAGGACCTATGAAAAGATTTCCCGCAAGGAAAACCATAGAATTCAATAGGTGATACTCCCTTCACGTCCCTTGACATTCACTGTACTCTGAGAGGAATTGGACTTCAAAATGCTGAGAAGCGCATATCACAGAATAAAATCAAGCACAAACTTACTTGACCACCTCCATATTAGGCAAAGTTTTTAAAACTGAATTGTGGGTGTGGTGAGGGGTGTATTTATAGGCATTTTAAGGTTTGGGGAACTTTGCCCCTCCTGGTAGGATTGTATATCCCATACGTCACTAGCTCATGGACTCTTGCCAATTACATGAAATAAATAAATATATATATATAATCTGGTCCTAAATTTTGTTATTTGACTGCCATGGCCCAAGTTTTTATATTCAATATGTGGAAATGAGGCCCAATTATGGGAAAAAATATAAGCTCTACAGTACGCTAATAACGATTTAATTTTAGCGCATATTAGAAGTTGAACGTAATATATTGGCATTTGAGTGAAAGTCTAAGGTACAAAAATATCTGGATGTCAGATAGTGAGAGTGCGCTAAATACTACACACAGACTTCTATGGGGGCACACTGAAAATATTATGCTGGCTATTGCCCGCGTGCAAAGGTAAAATAGTGGAGGACTTAAGTAACTTTTTTAACTATGATTTTCTATTGAGATACACGTTTAAAACACTGCAAACATACATACATAAATACATACATATGTATACACACATACATGCACATATACACACATGAATATGTATATATGTGTGTGTGTATGCATATATGTGTATGTGCATGTATGAGTGTATATACACAAATACCCACACATACACCTACATCTTTAAACCCTTCCCAGTCTAACACACCTTGTCATGTGCCATATCCCTTTAAATCACTGTTAAGGGGGGCGGAGCTTGGAGCCAAATGGAGATGGACGTGTGAACTCCTAGCTCCGTGCTGCTTGTTAAAATAAAAGTGGTTTGGGGGCGAAGTCAACCTCCGAACAGAATGGTCGCAAACATGATGAGCTCCATTTACAATAGCATCAAAAAGGCATTTTAAAAGAGATTCATAATAGATTTAATATTCGGAACTGACCCTGGTAACCAGCAAACTCAAGGGATCTAAATGTCACAGACATTGATGTTCAGCCTGAGACAGGAGCAGAGGATTGTAGCACAAACAAGAGCCGAACACTGAGGCCCAACACAGCACACCATGATACATTGCACAGCATTGCAACCGGCGAACAACCAAAGCTGCTCATACACCGTACACGTCACTGAAGCAATCGTTAACTGGGAACGGTATACCTCACGACTACTAGATGAGCTCTTTGGCAGCCTTCAATTACAGCTGAGAACAGTTTGTTCAAAAGTGCTCGCACAAGCTGAGGATTGTCTTACGGACATAGTCACACTCGCCAGAGACCCCTGTGATTTACATGGTTCTGGCGGGCCCATAGGAAGCATTGATATTGCGGAGGGCCAAAAGTTGTCGACGCGAACAGCTGCTGGTGATATGGAGGAGGAACTTCTCACGCATGAGTTCCGATTTTCGCCTGATCTATACACACAGGCTGAGGACCGGCATGGTGGCCTAAGATAAATTGCTTTGTTGGGTAATATGGTGGATACTATCTCAGGCGGTGGGGAATCTGTACAATGGCCGAACTCTTCTATTGTCCGGTGTTTAAAGACAGGAGACATGATGCTTGACTCTGTTCCTTCCTCAAGCAGTCGGTATGTTTTAGCGAGTAACAGACCTGAGCTTCTCCACCTCTTAGTTGAACCCCCTGCTGCAGTTTATTACAAGGATACCTATAGAAATTTCAGCGAGGAAGAACCAGCACTTTCATCTGGCGGCTTGAAATAAATGGAGTCTCATAGGGTGCTGCTTGCAGAGCACCAACCTCGATTCTTGTTCTGGGGGAGACCAGTGGACTACCTACAAGCCCTCAAGGATACTAAAGCAATATACACTAATCAATCCCATGCCCCTGATGATAACAATTAGGTTTGAAAACCGGGGACTGTATGCTTGTTATGTACTGATTTTATTTTCAGTGACCCCCCCATAAGAGTCTTAGTTTTCTTCTCTACCTTTGCCCTGTTTACATGCATACCCTTCACTACCATATAGCTCAATGGCTCCTTTTATTACAAGAGTTATTACCTATGCCATCACCTTTCTTTCATGTGAAGTTCTAATCCACTGAGGCATATTAACCATGCTGCCTTAATATTATATTCTTAATTAATCCAAGGTTATACATAGGGTTTTTCATTTAATACACTACCATGACCTCTGCATGTCAGCAGTCTTCTGGGGTTGGTGGGTGGCCCCTGGAGACACATGCAGGGATATCTTGGGTATAAAGCGCCTCATAGGAGTATATAAATGTCTACATAATACTAGAAGTGTATTATAACATATAGCCCTTTAATGTTGTTTTTCTACACTACTTGTTTTTTTTCTCCTCTAGCGAGTCCCAGATAAATAGGCAACTTTAAAAATACAGGACAAAAGTGCCAGGTACTGTCTACCCTAGGTCCAGTGTGTGCTAGGTACTCCTTGTGCTGTGTAATGCTTGTGTTAGGTACTGTTTGTGATAGGTACAGTGCGTGCTAGCTTCTATTTGTACTAGGTACTGTTTGTTCTAGGCATGGTTTGTGTTGGGTACTGTTTGTGCTGGGATCAGAGTGTGCAAAGTACTGTTTGTTCTAGGTACTATTTGTGTTTGGTATGGTTTATGTTGGGTACTGTTTGTTCTAGGAACAGAGTGTGTTAGGTACTGTTTGTATTAGGTTCTGTTTGTGCTAGGTACTGTGTGTGCTGGGTACTGTGTGTGCTGGGTACTGTGTGTGCTAGGTACTGTTTGTGCTAGGTACTGTTTGTGCTAGGTACTGTGTGTGCTAGGTACTGTGTGTGCTAGGTACTGTGTGTGCTAGGTACTGTGTGTGCTGAGTACTGTGTGTGCTAGGTACTGTTTGTGCTGGTTTCTGCTTGTGCTAGGTGCCGTTTGGGCTATGTGCTGCATGTGCTAGGTACTGTACGTGCAAGGTACTGCTTGTGCTAGGTACTGTATGTGCTAAGTACTGTTTGTGCTAGACACTGTGTGCGCTAGGTACTCCTGTGTGTGCTAGGTACTCCTTGTGCTGTGTAATGCTTGTGTTAGGTACTGTTTGTGCTAGGTACAATGCGTGCTAGCTTCTATTTGCACTAGGTACTTTTTGTTCTAGGCATGGTTTGTGTTGGATACTGTTTGTGCTGGGATCAGAGTGTGAAAAGTACTGTTTGTGCTAGGTACTGCGTGTGCTAGGTACCGCGTGTGCTAGGACCTGTGTGTGCTAGGTACTGTGTGTGCTAGGTACTCTGTGTGTGTTTGGTACTGTGTGTGCTGGGTACTGTGTGTGCTGGGTACTGTTTGTGCTAGGTACTGTTTGTGCTAGGTACTGTTTGTGCTGGATGATGTCTGGGCTGGATGATGTTTGTGCTGTGTGTTTGTGCTAGGTTCTGAGTGTCCTAGGTACTGGATGTGCTAGGTCCAGTGTATGTTAGGTAATGTTTGCTCTAGGTATGGTGTGTACTAGGTACAGCCTTAAGATTATTTTGTGACCTTCCACTCTATGCTATCTTCTTCCTCATGTTGCTATGCATGGTTGTTTTAGTTTATATTAATAGTTTATTGAGAGACCGATATAATACTATGTATCGCTGGAATATAATCTCCTTGTGAAGTTAAATAGTTTTTGTTCTCTGAGCCTTTATCTATCTCAGGTATGCCTTGTGTGGGCTTTTGGAGGATTAAACTTAATTTATATGCTCTAGCTCCCCCCCCCACACACACCCCCACATTCAGGGCCCACATCAGGGTTCAATCTAGGTGAACTATTTTCACCACAAACTCCCTCATATTACCTATTCTTCCCTTTTTGTATTAAAGAAGTGGGAGTTCCCCAATGGTCAGATTTATATTGGCTTCTTTGAAACAGAAAAATGTGAGTCAATCTGATTTCTATTTATACGACTGTCTAATCTTGCATTTCTTAGTTTGACCTTGGAGGAGTTGGTTTAAAGTCCCCTTCCCTCACTAAGGAAGGGTTACCTGACTTATCAATGTTTTGACAATAACTCTAACTGGACCTGCGTGTCAATTTCATATGTTTGTGTCTATTGGAGCAGGGGTCCTGCGTGTCCCCAAGTGTTACTTCTATTTTTGAAATTAAATAAAAATGTATAAAAAAAATAAAATAAAAGTGGTTTAAACCAACTACCTAACCTGGATTACGCTCAGACAGGCTAGGGGAAGACTCCTGGCCCTGATATAGCCATATACTGTGGATCCCAGCAACGGAATAGAGCTGGTGGGAAAGCGACGAAACAGAGCGGCTGCCATTACAGCTATGGCGCAGCAACACCCACGCTGAAGCGAGCAGACTGCCACTACCTCTGGCGGATTACGGAGCCCAAAAATAATGTCAAATGAGGGGGAAAGAAGAATGCAAAGCCGATGCATAATGCTGGTAAGACCTTCTACACCGCCATTACAGTAACATAGCAATTTTATGCAAGCAGGGGAAGGATACAGGAGAAATCCTCCCACATGGCACCGATGTACACACCAAACAAGCTAAATATCAATAGCGTTTATCATCTAACCCCTACAGAAACATCTACTGGCTTAAACCTTATACAGGCCTATAAGTAAGCACTGTACCTATCTCAGCGTGGGCCAAATCCAGACCATGGAGTTTATTTTAGACAATCGTCTCTAGCTACACTACTCATAGATGACAAGGGGTAAATTGAGCAGCTTACTCCTATGCCTGTTACATCTAAATGCAGAAGTACCCTACAAAACATACCTCCACATGATTAAGGCCATTTATATATAAAATAAAATTCTACAAGAGACTATAACCTACTCACTGATCTCTCAAGGAGAACCATGATATCACCTAGCAACTGTAACTTTACACATACTATATGCTGGTAAGGGGTGACTGAAATATTTACATCGCAAAACTCTCTAGAACACACTTCATCTTTATTCAGCATATCTCTTGAACAGTGAAAAAAATATGTCAGCTAGGAAACAAACTAAGCCTAACGCAGCGAACACGACATCAGCAGTTGCTTTATTTTTTAAATCTGCAAAAGGCGATAAGGCCTTAGAAGCCTATACTACCACAATTGAAGAAGATTCAGAACCTGATATGGAAACACAAACTGCAATGAATGATGCAATTCCGTCACCAAGGCTGATCTTAAGCTACTGGTCTCTAAACAGGACATATCAGTCAATGTTGACAAATTGTGGGAGAAATTCGACACCCTACAAAATACTAATAGCCTAGCAGAACTGAAACAAGATATGAATGATCTTGGCACTAGAGTGGACACATTAGAGAATGCAGAATCGGTCACCGTCGATGAAATACCTACTCTAACTCAGCAAGTCTCCACCCAACAACAAACGATTACTGATATTCGGGAAAAACTGGAGGATTTAGAGAACCGGTGCCGCAGAAATAACTTGAGACTAAAAAGCATCCCAGAATCAGTCACCCCAGACAAGCTGAATAACTACTTATCACAACTCTTCCAAGCTATATCAGGAGAGACAGGCAACAACATGTTCCAAATGAAACGGGCACATTGCGCGATTCATGTAAAACCCAAAGAAAATGCCCCACCACACGATGTGATCGTCAAGATGCTCCGCTTCCCAGACAGAGAGACTCTTCTCTCTGCAGCAAGAAAGAAATCAACGTTCAAGTTTCAGGGCTCCATTATTCAATTCTATAAAGATCTATGCTTGAAAACACTACAGAGGAGAAGCACTCTACATCCTCTTACATCAATCCTGAGGAAGCATCAGATCAATTATAGATGGGATTTTCCTTTTGCACTCCAAATTTTCCATGAAGGAAGAGTTCTCAGTCTCAAACAAGCATCGGACATCCCTGAAATTTGCAAATACCTTCAACTTGATCCACCCTCAATCCCTTCCTCTGAACAAGCCGAAAAAGAGGGACAGGCAACCCTCCTCCCAAGCCAACCACAGAGACAAAGGTGGACCAGGATTACAAAGAAAAATATCTAAGACTTGAGGGATACCATCCACAAAGAAATCCTCTGGCACCTTACCCCTACCAAGCCCTACTTTCGGGAGATTGAGGGAAAAGGAGAGACTTTCAGGTCCTGTCAGACCACTAACAAATGACAGCAGAGGAGGGAGAGACTAAGATGAGTATAACTACTCTTATTAAAGTCACTTACCTCCCCTTTTCCACAGCTATTCTGCATGTTCATACAATGTGTCAGCCTTAACTTAGATTTAGGGTTTGACATTAAATCTGTTTGCATAAGATATGCTTCAATGTCTAAAATATGTTAAGGTCAGTTAACTGATAGACAACCTGAAGAGTCTCATGTCAGCCTATACTTCAACACGTTTAGGTTATTATATTAGAAGTTATTGTTAAATGAGCCCAAGTAGCCACTGGATGGCTTATTTATCATACCACTTTTACTATTGTTGATTTACAACTCTTTGACACCTTTAGTAGCACACTATGTACCCCCCTTTTTCGATCTTCTTATGTGGATTACATGTGTGTTCACTTCAATTCATGTTACAGTTTTGTTTATGTTACTGTTTTCTTACTTTTGTTCAATTGTGCTGTTTTTTTATTATTTGTTTGAACTATGATGACACAAGAATTGAAACTACTCTATAGAATCAGGGAGGTTAGGAAGGTAGATCTGGGCTAGAAATAGTTAAAGATTATATGGGAGGGACCAGAAAGAGAGGTAGCACCAAGAAACTCAAATGATGACTCCAAACATTAAACTCATCTCCCATAATGTACGTGGTCTACATTCTGACCTTAAATGCAAAACCGCCCTCACACAATAGTCAAATCTTAAGGCTAACCTAATATTCCTCCAAGAAACACATTTTACCCAAAACTCAATTCCCAAGAGCTGGACTAGGCAATTCCCTCATCATTATCACTACACCACAGATAGGAAGAAAAGAGGAGTTTCTATACTAGTACACTAGTACACTAGTACACAGATCGCTCGACTTTACCCTAGAAGAGGTGATTAAAGATTCTGAGGGTAGATATTTGATAGTTAGGGGTAGACTTCAGGGTATAGATATAATATTATGCAATGTGTGTGCCCCAAATGAAAAGCAAGACTCATTCTTTAGAACAGTATCAGAATTATTAACTATATGGTTGCAATCTAGAATTTTCTTAGGGGGGGACTTCAATATCACTATGACCTCTAATACGGCAATAGGATCCACGAAACTAACGCATAAACAACAAAGACATAATACAGTGATAAAGTCCATTAGAGAATCGATCCAGTCCCACAACATCTTAGACTCTTGGGGCACACTATATGGTACAACCACAGACTATACATTCTATTCTCATGCCCACAAATCATATTCAAAATTGGACTACATATATTTGAGCCAGGTTCTTATCCCTGACTTTTTTGAAAAAGAAGTATGAATCAGCGCTTATTTCTACCAGCCAAGTACAGAAAATGGTCCCTCTCACAAGGGCCAAAAAAGGGTTAGAAACTGAAGAGAAAAGTACTGGTGCTAACAGCTAAGGTATGTGATCCCAAAATCAATGAGTAATTCTCAATACACAAGAGGGGGTCAATACACCCAGGTGGAGGATAAGAAATATAGGATGTTATTTACAGTGAAGAGGTAGAATTATAAGTGAATTGTATCAGCAAGTGATCAATGTTAAAAAAAGGAAGACAGAAGTCAATGATTCTAAAAAGATATAAGTTTATTTAATACAATAAAATAAGGGTCAGATAAGATTGCACACATAGTGTCTAGTGTGATGTGGATAGAGAAAATACCTAGCTCTAAGGATGAGCTTGAACAAGCAAATTGCAATAGGTAGATATTTAAAAACTATCTAAAACACTAGTTAAGAGTTAATCCTGGCTAGAAGATATATATATTAACAATAATAATCACAGTGCTCTAACTAGAGCTAAAATTCACTAAGTGTGATTAATGTACATAAATGAAATTGAGAGGCAAACTAAAATACATTCAAGGCAATGCTAACTGACTGGACGTCCAGTTTAAAAATAGTACATATAAAACATAAAATAATAAAAAACAGCGAGTGGGCTGTCACACAGAACAAAGGTGTTTGCTGCCCAATAGAGCAATAGTCTCTATAGCAGACAGTGATCAGAACAATGACCGGTCATATATATAGATCTAGGGTGGCTAATAGCAAGCAGGATGGCTGTATGAACAGTGAAAAGTTCACTCTCATATGTAGTTGATCTTGCTCTGACGAGTATTGGATCAAGCTATCATATGAGAGGGGTACCTGAGGGTTGCCGGCTTGTAGTCTGTTGTGAGGGTGGCTACCAGGAGCCGTACCAAAAGATTGAATGAAGTAGGAAATCCCCTTGTTAGAACTTGGGTCCTTTGGGTCTTTATACTCCTCTCGCGGACCGTTTACTTTACCGCTGTCCTCTGGGCTGACAGGTGCGGTGCCGGTCGCTGGGGCTGTGTCGGATTCTCTCAGCTGTTGTAAGTGACGCTTCCGCTTACGTTCTGGATGCTTTGCGTGTGGTCGTCATCAGCTGGGTTTCCAGTTTGGAATGTTTCCAAAGTAGGTCTGCTCAAATGACAGAGCTCACCAAACGTCTTAATTTCACGCTTGGGATATGACAGATATTTTCTTTTCTAGAACAAAGTGCCAAACAAAGTGCCAAACTTCAACGCGTTTCCCCCCTTCCTTGGGGCTTTTTCAAGACTTCTTGTGCAATCTTATCTGACCCTTATTTTATTGTATTAAATAAACTTATATCTTTTTAGAATCATTGACTTCTGTCTTCCTTTTTTTAACATTGATCACTTGCTGATACAATTCACTTATAATTCTACCTCTTCACTGTAAATAACATCCTATATTTCTTATCCTCCACCTGGGTGTATTGACCCCCTCTTGTGTATTGAGAATTACTCATTGATTTTGGGATCACATACCTTAGCTGTTAGCGCCAGTACTTTTCTCTTCAGTTTCTTATCCCTGACTTAACATCCTCCTCAATACACACATGTGTATGGTCTGACCACTCTACAGTACAGATCGAAGTGGCAACCTTACACGGCAGCAACCGACCAAAATCTTGAACATTCGACCCTAACACTCTTAAAAATCCAAAGACACAAGACTCTATCTTTCAGGCTATGTTGGAATACAGGAAAATAAATGATGGTACCACTAAGAATCCTTTACTAACATGGGTATCCCACAAACCATATATTAGTGGACTTCTCAATAGATAAAAAGCTATACACATAAAACTATATCGAGCCAAGTCAGGCACACTCCAGAAAGACATTGACAATCTAATGAGACAACATCAACAGCCCCTCTCACTAGCTACTTTTAAATTGCTACAACACAAAAGGCAGGAACTAGCAAAACTACTAAATGAAGATTCCATTAGGGCAACCCAAAGACTTAGAGCTCAGTACTTTGTTTTTTTTTCCAACAAGCCTGATAGATACCTAACCCATAAACTCTGAGAAAGAAGCAGTTTCTTCTCCATCCTGCAGACACTAAAAAAAGACGGCTCTCACACCACAAACCCTCAAGAGATCAAAAACAGCTTTGCAGATTACTACGAACAGCTTTATGACAGTAACACAGCCACCCCTTCACCTCAAACACAGACCCTACAATGACAATTTTTACAAAAAGCCCATCTACAGACCCTAGACCGTGAAGCAATTGATGAATTAAACTCTGAAATTACAGCAGGGAAAATTTTAGCAGCCATTAAAGACCTAAAATCTGGAAAGGCGGCAGGCCCAGACGGGTTCCCAGGTGAATATTACCAGCTTTTCAAACAGGCACTAGTCCCACATCTACTAAAATTTTGTAACTACATCATGCAAGGACAGGGGGTACCAATCTCCCTGATTAATCAGGATATAAAAAATATTTACTAAGATCATGGCTAAGCGACTTAACCGATATCTCCCCTCCCTAGTTCATCCGGACCAGGTAGGATTCATAGCTAATCGTGAAGCCCCTGACAATGTAAGGGGAACAATCTCCCTGATAGATCATTTGGGGTCAACAGGAATGCCTTCTATGCCCCTTTCTTTGGATGTGGAGAAGGCATTCGACAGAGTAGACTGGAGTTATATGTTAGAGATTCTTACACAGATGGGATTTCAGGGACAGTTCATACAGGCAATCAAGGGGATATACTCATGTCCGACAGCTACTATTAGAGCAGCAGGATATCAATCTAGACCTATTACCATCCTAAACAGAACTTGGCGGGGGTGCCCCCTGTCTCCTCTTTTATTTGCCCTTTGTATTGAACCCCTAGCTGCTTTCATTAGAAACTCCCCAGACATACATGGAGTACAGTTAAATCATAAGACATACAAATTAACTCTCTTCACGGACGATGTCCTACTAACACTGACAAAACCGTTAATCTCCCTACCCAACCTATATCAGGCCCTAAGAGAATTTTCTGATATATTGGGTTATAAAATCAACCCTGACAAGTGTGAGGCCCTACCATTCGCCCTACCTCAACACACTAAAAAATTGATAGAAACTGACTTTGTTTTGGCAAAAGACTCAATTAAATATCTCGGAGTTAAACTGTCACATAAATACACTGATCTATACAAACTAAACTATACTCACCTATATAAAACAATCAGAAGAGACCTAGGCAAGTGGAGGTGCTTCAATTTTTCTTGGTATGGTCACCTAGCTACCATTAAGATGAATATCCTTCCTAGACTACTCTATCTCTTTACAGTTTTACCCATTAAAATACCTCTCTCAGATCTTGATAAATTACAGAAAGATTTAACCAGCTATCTGAGAGGAAATAAACAAGCTAGAATACCTTCGATTACTACAAATACACAGACAACTAGGTGGAGTCGGAATGCCAAACCTCAGAGAATACTACCAAGGAGATAGATTGGCGCAATGCGCCCTCTTAAGCAAAAATCCTAAAGACATTACTTGGACTGAAATAGAAGCTGACATTGGCGATTATGATAGTCCAGCAGATATACTTTGTCATGCAGCATCAACGACACACACAAACCCATAAATCCCTCATTATACTAGATACTATTCAAATCTGGTCTACTCTGACCAAATCCTTAAAATTACTCCCCCCCTAACTCCAGAGTTAGACCAATTAAAACCCTTCTCCCATCAGAATTCCATACACAATTAGGCAAATGGGAAAACAAAGGGTTATACAGAGTAGCTGACGTTCTAGACAGAGGGAAAATCTATACATTCACACAGATCCAAGACAGATTTTCAAGTTACAGTGGTTTCAGTATCTCCAAATTGCCTCAGTAATTTCCAAACACTACCCCCACCACAAGGCCCAACAACTTAGCACACTAGAAACCATATGCGGCTCTGAAGACAGGAATAAAAAGATCTCTAAGATTTACCTAGCTATACAAAAGATTAAATATGACTCTAAATCACCCTTATTGGAAAAATGGGAACAAGACATTGGAAAGGTGTACACGAAAGACGAGTGAGATCACATTTTTCTATTGTCCGGTAAAGGACTAATTAGTGCAGGCTTTAGGGAAAACTGTATAAAAACAACATTCAGATGGTATCTCACCCCCTTAAAAACCGCACACTTCTCCACTCAAAACAGCAGGAATTGTTATAGAGGTTGCACAACACTAGGTACTTATGAACATATGTGGTGGGAATGCCCAAAAATACAATATATCTGGACCAGACTCTCCACCCTAATTAGCACAATTCTTTCAGAACGTGTCACCCTCACAATTTCTCAAGCCCTACTAAATATGTAAAACCCTTCAACTGCGCAATAAACACTTTTTAAAAATTCTATGCACAGCCACCAGGATAGCTATAGCTAGACATTGGAAGACCGATGCCCCTTTGTGGGATGAAGTTTTAACTAAGATTAAAAATACATACACCATGTCAGTACAAGTTTCTTGGGCTAAAGGCACCAATGCTCAATTTCTCGCTACATGGTTCTATTGGATCCTGAAAGAAAGGGAAATAGATACAATTTAAGAAAAGTACTCCTAACTAGGCCAGAGCTTCCAACAGAAGGAAAAAGTTAGTCAAAGATTACAATAGAGATTTACACTAAGACTTAAATTATATATCTGTTATCAAGTTTATTATTTATGCTTTATTTATAGTTCATCTTTCACCATGTACTTTATCAGATTGTTAAAAAAGTTATATTTTTATTACAACAACAATCCGAACCTGGAACCAGTAGGTCCTACGAAACTGAGGAAGAAATAACACCTTACTTTAAGGTCAATATTGACTCACTTAACAAACTTTTCCTAAGGACTCTTTGGTATTTAGATGTTCTTTTTTCTTTTTTTGGCTCCCTTTTAATTTCTCTTAATTGAGAACCTACTACATCCTGAACTGAGACGTTGAAACATCTACTTGAGACAAATGGTCAAAGACGAAATACATAATGTATAACATGTTATTGTTTGATATTCTATGTTTATTTTGCTACAAAAAAGTAATACAAATATTTCAACTAATCACCGTTAGAACATTTTTTCAATAATAAGCCTTTATTTTGCACTTATTATCTATAAATTCAAGTTAAATATTTTATGATATTATACATGTGTAAGAGCACTACATTGTCCAGAACTATTTTGTGTTGTGTTCAAGTGCAACAACCAACACTTGTAATATGAGCGAATAGGCGCACCCTCTGCTATCCATTTAAAGTATAGGGAGCACTAAAAAATGTTAAGAATGTTTTTACCATTCACTTGTAATACTATATTGTGTGATATTTTTAGCTCAGTGTTGTGATAAGAATAATGTACCATGAGCTTTTAGTTGCACTCTATATGTAATCCAGTCCTAAACTAGAATGATGTCTTCATTAGGGTGTTATAGACCTACAAAACATAAACACTATAATAAAAAATGGACCCAAAGACTCCAACCTTACTCTGCATAGTGGCTATTAATCCCAGTCAGCTTCCTACTCACACATACCTACAACTACTAATTCATACATGCTTACAAGGTCTATTGACTCCCAGACACGTAAATCATTATGTTTATCTCACCTGAGGTTCAGTGGCCTGGATTACAATCCACCCAAAATGGCCTTTCAATACATACCAACTGGGTCATTGTTGGGTTTTCAAGTTCAAGTCCATTCCAATCCGTTTGTTATTGCTGTGACAACCAATTATTTAATGCTTTTCTACTGTATTAGTCCTACGTAAACACACCCTTTACCTTGCATGAAGACAATTCAACATCACTATTTCAAGCAGTCAGAAAACTTGTTTTTGGCAGTTTATCAAAGGATTTTAGAATTGTTCATATTCTACATCTTGGCATTGTTGAAAACACATTTTCAAATCAGCATTTAGAAAACCTAGGTTACATATTTTGCTTTACGTCCACTCTAAGGAGCATGGGACAAAGCACAATTTGTACTCAAAACCAAGCGACGTTTAACCCCTTCATGACAGGGGCAAATTTTCATGATCAGAACAGAGTAAACAATTGCAGGAAACAGGAAGTCACATGATCGTCGATGCAATCATGTGACTTCAACGCTGGGGTTGGATCATGGGGGACTGCCTACTATGTTAGGCACTTCCTCCAGTACGATTATTAGTTTACTAGAAGCAGGAGGGAGCAGGATGCTGAAAAAGCTAGGACATGTATATTTACTGTACATATTTCACATTCCAATGTTCTTCACTTCCAGGATAATGGCCTTTTTATTGTAAATATATATATATATATATATATATATATCCTATATTGTATATCTATTCCTATAGATATATAGGTATAGATATATTCATATGTTAAATTTGCGTTTTGAGATTTAGATTTTAACACGGTCGGGTTAGTGCACAGGAAAACGTAGTAATCTTAAAGCGCATTATTGAAATATTACATATAAAACATTTTTTAAAATTATAAAAATTAAACATACTGTAAAATATATAGATCTATTATTTAGAATATTTTACAATATGTTTAATAATTTTAAATAATTTTCATTCATTTGTTTAATATTTTATATGTATTATTTCAATAACGTGCCTTAAGATAACTATGTTTTCATGTACACTAACCTGACCACATTGAAATCTAAAATGCAAAAACTGATTAACAAAATGCATATTTTACATTCCTATGATCTTCATATAGAAAATAATCGGCTAGATTACGAGTCTTGCGTTATGAGTAAAAAAGCAGCGTTAAGCCTCATAACGCTGCTTTTTCACTACCGCTGCTATTATTACACTTTTTTGGCCTTACCGCAAATCAACTTACGCAATTTGCGTATAGTCTATTTTCAATGGAACTTCCATAGCGCCGATATTACAAGCTTGTCCTGGGAGGCCAAAAAGTGAGCGGTATACCCTATCCCATCAAGATTCGTACTGCATTTTAAAGTCAGTAGTTTTACACTACAAAGCCGTAGCATAAAACTCATAACTAAAGTGCTAAAAAGTACACTAACACCCATAAACTACCTATTAACCCCTAAACCGAGGACCTCCCGCATCGCAAACACTAAAATAAAATTATTAACCCCTAATCTGCTGCTCCCGACATCGCCACCACTATAATAAACATATTAACCCCTAAACCGCCACACTCCCACCTCGCAAACATTTGTTAAATATTATTAACCCCTAATCTGCCGTCCCTAACATCGCCGCCACCTACCTACATTTATTAAACCCTAATCTGCCGTCCCCAACATCGCCGCCACTATATTACATTTATTAACCCCTAAATCTAAGTCTAACCCTAACACCCCCTAACTTAAATATAATTAAAATAAATCTAAATAAAACCTACTATCATTAACTAAATAATTACTATTTAAAACTAAATACCTGTAAAATAAACCCTAAGCTAGCTACAATATAACTAATAGTTACATTGTATCTAGCTTAGGGTTTATTTTTATTTTACAGGCAAGTTTGTATTTATTTTAACTAGGTAGAATAGTTACTAAATAGTTATTAACTATTTAATAACTACCTAGCTAAAATAAATACAAATTGACCTGTAAAATAAAACCTAACCTGTCTTACACTAACACCTAACCCTACAATTAAATACATTCCCTAAATTAAATACAATTAACTAAAATCAATAAAATTAGTTAAATTACAAAAAACCCACTAAATTACAGAAAATATTTTTTTTTTTGCAAGATCTTTAAACTAATTACACCTAATCTAATAGCCCTATCAAAATAAAAAAGCCCACCCAAAATAATAAAAACCCCTAGCCTAAACTAAACTACCAATAGCCATTAAAAGGGCCTTTTGCGGGGCATTGCCCCAAAGAAATCAACTCTTTTACCTTTAAAAATAATTGCAAATAACCCCCCAAACAGTAAAACCCACCACCCACACAACCAAACCCCCCAAATAAAACACTAACTAAAAAAACCTAAGCTCCCTATTGCCCTGAAAAGGGCATTTGGATGGGCATTACCCTTAAAAAGGAATTTAGCTCTATTGCAGCCCAAACCCCTAATCTAAAAATAAAACCCACCCAAAACACCCTTAAAAAATCCTAACACTAACTAATCCTAACACTAAAATAGGGGATTGCAGTGATGCCTCAAAATCGAGGCATCACTATAATACCCTGGAAGCGATCAAGATCGCTTCCAGTGCTTCAAACCCCAGAGGACGTGCCAGGAACTTCCTTGGTCATTAAGGGTGTTTTTTTATAGGATGTTCCTGGCACGTCCTCAGTCGTTAAGGGGTTAAAGAGATAGTTTAATCAAAATTAAACTTTCATGATTCAGATAGAGCAAGCAATTTTAAGCAAATTTCTAATTTATTCCTATTATCAATTTTTCTTTGTTCTCTTGGTATCTTTATTTTAAAAAGCTGGAATTTAAATTTAGAAGCCAGCCCATTTTTGGTTCAGCACCTGGGTAGCGCTTTCTGATTAGTGTCTAAATGTAGCCACCAATCACCAAGCGCTACCCAGGTGCTGAACAAAAAAGGGGCTGGCTCCTAAGCTTACTTTCCAGCTATTTTAAATAAAGATACCAAGAGAACGAAGAAAAAATGATAATAGTAACAGTAAATTAGAAAGTTGCTTAAAATTGCAATTGCATGCTCTATCTGAATCATGAAAGTTTATTTTTGACTAGTCTGTCCCTTTAAGCTTTTCAAAACACAAATGAAATGCATAATTTAACATAAATTGATTTAAGAATAAATTGTGCATTGAAACATATTGTTGTGCTAATTTTAGCTTAATAGTGGCCTAACTTTTAGTAGGGAGGTCAGTAAAATCAGCTGGGTGGTGTGCCCATTAAGGGGTAGATTATGAGTGGAGTGCAAATTAGTGCTTGAACAATAACATTACTAGACTAGGGCTTTTTGCGCACGTCAGGTTGCGCTCGTATTATGAGATGAAAGTAAAAAGTTTGTGCACGAGTCTAGTCCTGATGCACGCAAAACAATTATTGTGACCGCGTTAACTTCCTCTCCCTTAGACTTCAATGGAGTGCGAAAACTGGGGGATAAACTAACAGCCATACTTGCATGCTAACCCGACCGCGTTTATTCAAAAACGCTAAAAGACATGAAATATTAATGTCACATTCCAATGTTCTTAACCTAGAAGAATATGGGCAAGATTACGAGTGGCGCGCTGACTGTTGTGCACAAACAAGAAGGGGTATATGGCAGCTCTTTGTGCATGTATAACAAGTTTAAAGTAAACACATTCGCTTCAGCGCAATTGAATTTAACGCACGACTTTAGAGCTCTAGTTAACTGTTAAACGAGACATAAAAGTGTCACAAAACACATAAAAAAATAAATTGAAATAATTATTAATAAATATTGCATAAAAAAAGATATGAAGGCACAACGATATGAGGCCTGCAAAGGGCTATAACAGAGAGATACATAGACCTATGTGTTTTGGTATGCAGTCTCTGGAGTTTTTCAAATGGGCTTTTAATACGCACGTCATTTTTTGTGCACATTAAAAGCACATTCGAAAAACTCCAGAGAGTGCATGCCTGTTTTTGGATTCTATTATTACTTTGCCTACACCCTGGTATATATTTGTAGAAGTGAGAGTGATTTTTTTTTGTTTTCAAAGCTTTTAACTCATAACTAGTAAACCATAGTGATACTTTTCCTCCCCTGTATATATATATATATATATATATATATATATATATATATATGTGTGTGTGTGTGTGTGTGTGTGTGAAAAAGATAGGGTGTTTTGGCTTGCACTGTGCGTTGCAAATAGTTATTTTGCCCTTTAAAATTCCTCCTGGTGTATTTCAAAGGCAGCTTAGTCTGGAGATTCCACTATCATCAATGCAATGAATTATAAAGGGTGAGAGTTGAGGGTCTCAGACTGTAGCGCTCATAGAGTGGAGGAATACCTCACACATTTGAGGTTTAAAAAGGTGAGCACTATTCTTACTTCTTTACTATATTGGTTACTAGTATATACATACTGCACCATAAATTGTTTCTTGTTTATGTTTCCTCCACTCTATGAGCGCTACAGTCTGGGACCCTCAACTCTCACCCATATATATATATACTGTATACATTGTATGTTCTATCCAAATCATGAAAGAAAATGTTGGGGTTTCCTGTCCCTTTAATGTGCATGTCTAATCAGCCTCTTCAAAAGCAGGTAAAATCAAATCCTATTGGTGCACATCAAACTGACATCATTCCATACACATTACCAGGACTGCCTGATATACTTCAGCATAATGGACATACAAATATATTAGGCTTAAACTGTGCACTAAAATTGTTTCAATCTAAAGTGCACTTAACATTTCATATCTCATATCAATATATACTGCTAATAGGCAAGAAAAAATTCCATACAAAAGCATATATAAGCAGTGAATGCTAGTTACAATGATAGACTTCAAAGCTAAACTTATAAAAACATACCAAAGAACTATATCCCTAAGAACATAAATATTTACATACGGCTAGATTACGAGTTTTGCATTAAGCTGAAAAAGCAGCGTTAACAGGTCCTAATGCTGCTTTTTCACTACCGCTGCTATTACGAGTTTTGCAGGCTTAGGGGCCCCGCACACTTTTTTGGCCTTACTACAAACCAACTTACGTAAACTTCGTAAACCGTTTTTTCTATGGGACTTCCATAGCGCCTGTATTACGAGTCTGTCCTAGGAGGCCAAAAAGTGAGTGGTACACCCTCTATCTCCAAGATCCGTAACGCATTTTAAAGTCAGTAGTTATGAGTTTTACACTACAACGCCGTAACATAAAACTCATAACTAAAGTGCTAAAAATTACACTAACACCCATAAACTACCTATTAACCCCTAAACCGAGGCCCTCCCGCATCACAAACACTAAAATAAAATTTTTAACCCCTATTCTGCCGCTCCGGACATCGCCGCCACTAGATCAAACATATTAACCCCTAAACCGCCACACTCCCGCCTCGCAAACACTAGTTAAATATTATTAACCCCTAATCTGCCGCCCCTAAGATCGCCACCACCTACATTATATATATTAACCCCTAATCTTCCGCCCCAACATCGCCACCACTATATTAAATTTATTAACCCCTAAAACTAAGTCTAACCCTAACCCTAACACCCCGTAATTGAAATATAATTTAAATAAATCTAAATAACATTACTATAATTAACTACATTATTCCTATTTAAAACTAAATACCTATAAAATAAACCCTAAGCTAGCTACAATACAACTAATAGTTACATTGTAGCTAGCTTAGGGTTTATTTTTATTTTACAGGCAAGTTTGTATTCATTTTAACTAGGTAGAATAGTTATTAAATAGTTATTAACTATTTAATAACTACCTAGCTAAAATAAAGACAAATTTACCTGTAAAATAAAACCTAACCTATGTTACACTAACACCTAACACTACACTACAATTAAATAAATTAATTAAATTATATACATTAAATTAAATGAGCTAAATCACACAAAAAAACACTAAATTACAGAAAATAAAAAACAAATTACAGATCTTTAAACTAATTACACCTAATCTAATAGCCCTATCAAAATAAAAAAAGCCCCCCCCCCAAAAAAAAAACCCTAGCCTAAACTAAACTATCAATAGCCCTTAAAAGGTCCTTTTGCGGGGCATTGCCCCAAAGTAATCAGCTCTTTTACCTGTAAAAAAAAATACAAACAACCCCCCTAACAGTAAAACCCACCACCCACACAACCAAACCCCCCAAATAAAAAGCTAACTAAAAAAAAACTAAGCTCCCCATTGCCCTGAAAAGGGCATTTGGATGGGCATTGCCCTTAAAAGGGCATTTAGCTCTTTTGCAGGCCCAAAGCCCTAACCTAAAAAATAAACCCAATTCACCCTTAAAAAAATCCTAACACTAACCCCCGAAGATTCACTTACCGGGAGAAGTCTTCATCTAAGCGGCAAGATGTCCTCAATGAAGCCGAAAGAAGTGGTACTCCAGACGGGCAGAAGTTGTCCTCCAGATGGGCAGAAGTCTTCATCTAGACGGCATCTTCTATCTTCATCCTTCCTGCGTGGAGCGAGTCCATCTTCAAGACATCCGACGCGGAGCATCCTCTTCAAACGACGGCTTCTTCGTAATGAATATCTCTTTAAGTGATGTCATCCAAGATGGCGTCCCTTAGATTTCGATTGGCTGATAGAATGCAATCAGCCAATAGGATTGAGCTGGCATTCTATTGGCTGTTCCAATCAGCCAATAGAATGCAAGCTCAATCCTATTGACCAATTGAATCAGCCAATAGGATTGAAGTTCAATCCTATTGGCTGATCCAATCAGCCAATAGGATTTTTTCTAATTTAATTCCGATTGGCGGCAGATTAGGGGTTAATAAATATAATGTAGGTAGCTGCGATGTTGGGGGCAGCAGATTAGGGGTTAATAAGTATAATGTAGGTGGCGGCGGTGTATGGAGCGGCAGATTAGGGTTTAATAAAAATAATGCAGGTGTTGGCGATGTTGGGGGCAGCAGATTATGGGGTTAATAAGTGTAATATTAGGGGTGTTTAGACTCGGGGTTCATGTTAGGGTGTTAGGTGTAAACATAACTTTTATTTCCCCATAGGAATCAATGGGGCGTTACTGAGTTTTACGCTGCTTTTTTGCAGATGTTAGACTTTTTCTCAGCCGGCTCTCCCCATTGATGTCTATGGGGAAATTGTGCACGAGCACGTAAGACCAGCTCACCGCTCACTTAAGCAGCGCTGGTATTGGAGTGCACTATGGAGCAAAATTTTGCTCAATGCTCACTTCTTGTTTTTTAATGCCGGGTTTGTAAAAACCTGTAATACCAGCGCTGTAGGTAACTAAGCGGTGAGAAAAAACTGCTCATTAGCACCGCATAGCTCCTAACACAAAACTCTGGCCGATAGTAATGAGTTAATCATTAGTTCACACTATAGCAACAAATCTATCATGGAGATTGAATGGGGAGAATCCTAATGTTGGTATATTATTATAGATGATTACAATCATTAGAATTTTTATTTCCAATAATTTATTAGATCGTATTCTGTATTTAATCCCAAGGGAATCCTAGTCCCTAGCTGGAATATCCAGTACATTTCACATTTATTGAGGATCTTGTCCCTATTTCCCCCTCTTTTGGGTTTAAACAGTTCTTCTATAGCCTTCCACATAAAGGTGATCTCACTACAGCCATGTTTTTGGGCAAAATGTTGAACCAATGGTGTCGTTGCTGTGCCAATTGTGATGGAGGACAAATGTTCTCTAATGAGTGACTTGATATCACAAGTAGTGAGACCTACATATTGGACCCTACAGGATACACATGCTGCTAGGCATATGATGTATGTTGAAGTGCAGTTTAGACATCTCTTAATCGTATATGTTTTATTCGTTTTTATGGATGTGAATGTATCTTCAACTTCAACAAACTCATATGCTCTGCACCTAGTGTGTCCACACCTGAACATTGCACAATGTGTAAGTCCAAAGATTCTACCCTTCTGTATGAACACCTAACTTCCTTTTTTTAACCAATCCAAACAATATATCATCTGCGGCCAAAAGGCTAAAATGTTTCTTTACTATCCTGCAGATGTGGTCATATTGGGAGCTATAGTCAGTGACAAAGGTTATGCCTTGTGAGTTGGTCCTTTCTCTCTGCTTGACCTGTAAAAGACTGCTACAATCTAATTTGGCTACTTCACGTTTTTGCTCTGTGAATTACTCTTGATTGATAGCCTCTTGCTTTCAATCGTTGAGTTAAATCTTTAGTTTGTTGTATGTATTGTACTTCTTGGGAACAATTCCTTTTTAGTTAAATTAATTGCCCTTTGGCTATGGCATATGGCACATGCCTAGGGTGACTACTGCTAGCATGCAACAGTGAGTTGCCGGCTATTGGTTTACAAAAAACTGTAGTTTCTATCTGTCCATTTAGTTTGTTCTGTATAGTTATATCCAGATAGTCAATAGACTTAGTATGGTAAGAAAACATGAATTTTAAATTATAGTCATTGATCTTAATCCATTTTACAAAATTACTGGCTTCAAGTTCCCCTCCTATCCAAATCCAAATCAAATCATCAATGAATCTTTTGCATAGCCACAGGAAGAGCTTTGTCCAAATTGAGAACCACTATTGAACAACCATCACATAGCGCTCTTGTGCCTAATGATTGCTATTGACTTTCATATTACCAAATAGTCACCAGTGTGTTGTTTATTAGTCTAACTGTGAAGGTTTGGGTTATATTTAGAACTGAGCACACCTACTCTTTTTCTTCTATTTACAGACATATATACACATATAAATAAATATGTATATATATATATATATATATATATATATACCCATATATATATATATATATATATATATATATATAAATAAAAATATATATATATTGAGATATATATATATACATACATACACACACACACACACACACACACACACACACACATATATATATATATATATATATATATATATATATATATATATATATATATATATGCATTGGAGCCCTTTGCAGTCAAGTAGCTGAAAACATGAAAAAACATATTTATGCAATATTCATATTTAATCAAATGTTTGTGTATTTACTGTAAATATTTTAAAATGTCAATGTTCTTCACATAGGGGAATATGTTCTAAGTATTTTTAATATATACTCCTATATATATCTGTATATATCTATACCTATAATTATATAGCTATATAGGTATAGATATATATTTAATCAAAAATCATTTTATATATATATATATATATATATATATATATATATATATATATATATATATATATATATATATTGTGACAAAGCCCTTGCAGGAATAGTCACTTCAGCACGAAATATAGTGGTTTAGGCTGTTTTATTTTTATCAGCAGTTTTAAACATGGGGTGTACTTCCCCTTTAAAACAAACATAAAACAAACAAAATCCTACTCCTTTTTAGGAGACTAACTATACATGCAATATTTCCTTACTAGCCAGTACTGGGCAGCTAAGCTGGTCCCAGTTAACAAAACAAATCAAAATAAGCAGAATACAACAAAGTTTGCTCACCAGTCTCTTGTTTCTACCAGCTATAAATTCAGTCATGCAGCAAGGTCTCAAATCCTCCCTCTCTGGAGTAGCCTACACAATGAGACACTGATTCCCTCTACAGAACTGCTTATAAAGGATCCAAATGATTTAACCAGAATCAGCTGTGGTGAGCTACTAACAAATTAACACTTTGTTAGAGGGGAAAAAGTGACCTTTCCAATCTCCTGCTAACATACACTCCTTCTCTCACCCTGTCGCACATCCCCCTCCCCAGCGCAACACCAGTGTGTGAAGGGACTGCTGCAAGAAGCCCATTCACACGAGACAGTGCATCAGCGTTACCATGGAGCAAACCAGCTCTGTGCTTCACTACAAAAGTAAATGGTTGCAAGGACAAAAACCATCTAGTGACTCATGAGTTTCTATCTCTGTTGGCATGCATCCATTTTAACGGAGCATGGTCGGTGACAAGGGTGAAGCGTCTTCCCAGTAAATAATAGTTTAGAGTCTCCATAGCCCACTTAATAGCTAAGCACTCTTTTTCTATAACAGCATAGCGCTGTTCTCGAGGCAACAATTTCCTGTTTAGATATAGCACTGGATGTCCTCAGAGGCATCTGTCTGTAAAAAAAACTCTTTATCAAAGTCAGGTGCCACAAGGATGGGTTGCTCACACAATGTTGAACGAAGGTCCATAAAGGCCTCCTCTGCCTCTCTGTCCCACCTTACTGTGTCTGGACTTTAATTAGGTTTGTGAGAGGAGCAGCTCTGGTCACAAAATGGGGTATGAACCTGCGGTAGTAGCCAACAATTCCCAAGAAGGCTCTAACCTGCTTCTTCCTAAGAGGCCTGGGCCAATTCTGTATAGCTCCTATCTTGTTCATTTGGGGTTTCGCTAACCCCCTTCCCACTACATAACCTAAATACTTAGCCTCTGCCAATCCAAGAAAACATTTGGAGGGGTTGGCAGCTAATCTAGCTTTCCTAATGGTGTCTACCACTGCCTCTACTTTCTGCAAATGAGAGTCCCAGTCTGTGCTATGGATTATTACATCATCCAAGTACGCAGTGGCATAGTGCGCATGGGGGTCTTAATAATTTATCCATGAGCCTCTGAAAAGTGGCTGGAGCTCCATGGAGACAAAAGGGCATCACCTTATATTGAAATAAACCATCTGGGGTTACAAAGGCAGTTTTCTCTCGGGCATGCTTAGTGAGTGGTATCTGCCAATACCCTTTTGTTAAATCCAATGTAGAAAGAAATCTGGCCTTAGCTAGCCTCTCTACAAGTTCATCACCCCGTGGCATTGGGTAGGCATCAAACTTTGACACTTCATTTAATTTCCTAAAATCATTACAACCATCCTGTTTAGGTACCAAAACAATTGGGCTAGACCAATTACTATGTGATTCTTCTATCACATCTAATTCAAGCATTTTCCTAACCTCTGCTCATACAGCCATCCTTTTTGCCTCAGGAATCCTGTATGGTTTTAATTTAAGTGTTACTCCAGGCTCAGTAATAATATCATGGGCAATTTCTTGTGTTCTGCCCGGCATAGGTGAGAAAACATCCTTATTCCACTCCACCATTTCCTTAACTTCCTTTACTTGTTCAGGGGTTAGCTCTGGTGAAATAGTCACTACTTGTTCTGAGACTTGAGGCTTATGTAACTGGGCTAGTAATGTTTCTCTATTCCTCCATGGCTTAAGAAGATTTATGTGGAATATTTGCTCTTTCCTACATCGGTCAGGCTGACTAACTTTATAATTCACAGGGCTTACCTTTTCTATTATTTCATAAGGTCCCTGCCAATGAGCCAAAAGCTTACTCTCAGCTGTAGGAACCAAAACCATTACCCTGTCCCCCTGTTTAAATTGCCTTACAGTAGCACTCTTATTATAATACATTTTTTTAGTATCCTGAGCTTTTTCCATATATTGGCAAACCAGGGGGAAAACATGAGCCATTCACTCCTGCATTTTCTCTATATGCTGCACCACATTAGTACCTAGTACTCCCTGTTCCTCCTAAGTTTCCTTTAGTATGTCCAACATACCTCTCGGATGTCGACCATACAAAAGTTCAAAAGGAGAAAAACCAGTTGAGCTCTGGGGAATTTCACGGACTGCAAACAATAAGTAAGGAAGCAGTTGATCCCAATCCTTCCCATCTCTACTAACAACTTTCCTTAACATCCCCTTAAGTGTGCAGTTAAACCTCTCTACTAGCCCATCTGTCTGTGGGTGATATACCAAGGTTTTCAAAGCCTGTATGTTAAATTACTGGCAAAACTCTTTCATGAGACGGGAAATGAAAGGAGTACCTTGGTCAGTTAAAATCTCCTTTGGGATCCCAACCCGTGAAAATACTTGCACCAATTCTTTTGCTATGTTTTTAGCATTAGCCTTACGTAGTGGAATGGCCTCAGGGTATTGAGTTGCATACTCTACAATAACAAGAACATATTGGTGACCATGAGATGATTTCTCTAATGGGCCTACCAAGTCCATCCCAATCCTATCAAATGGTACATCAATAATTGGGAGGGGTATAAGGGGAGCCCTTAACTTGGGTTTTGAGGATGACAGTTTTCATTCTGGGCAGGAAGCACAATATCTCTTTATTTCTTCATAAACTCCTGGCCAATAGAACCTCCTCAGGACCCTTTCCTGAGTTTTCTCTACCCCCAGATTTCCACCCAAAAGGTGTGAATTTGCAAAATCTAACACCTTCCTAGTATGAGAGGAAGGCACAACTAGCTGTTCTATCTCTTGACCTTCTTCTGATATTACTCGGTACAGAAGGTCATTTTTAACCATAAAATACGGGTATACACTTTTTGTTTGACCTTCTACAGGTGCTCCATTAACCTCTACTACCCTGCTCCTTGCATGGTATAGCAATGGTTCATTAGCTTGTTCTCGCCCAAAGCTACTGCTAATAATGTCTAGTTCACAGGGAACATTTTCAGTAATTTCACTTCCCTGATCTACTTCAGATT
Organism: Bombina bombina; assembly: GCF_027579735.1. Lineage (NCBI taxonomy): Eukaryota > Metazoa > Chordata > Amphibia > Anura > Bombinatoridae > Bombina > Bombina bombina. Next base: position 1,194,942,115 of record NC_069499.1, on the reverse strand, counting down.
CTGTGCACTGAGTGGCCACGCCTTTATTACTACGTTTCCCTGCTCATTTAACAAAACTTCATTAAGGGCTTTATTAAATCTGTATTTACTCTTCCTGCGCTCTTTTCTAGATTTACCCCTTTTGGGACTGGATTCATACAAATTAGGGTGAATAAAAGGGAAAACTTCATGTAGACTCCTATCCCCTACTTCAACCTCTGACTCTCTTTGTTTAGCAGTAAGTTGAGACTGTATTAGGGTGTGAAACTCTGGAAAGGTTCTTCCTATAACCAAGGGATAGGGCAGCCTAGGTACCACTATAGCAGTTATTTGTATTAATTTCCCAAGTATAGAGACACTTATAACAGAAGTAGGATAAGTAACGGTACACCCATGAATACACAGTACCCCTATTGTCTTATTTTTTTGCAATTGTGATTGTTCCACTAAATCTCCTGACACTAGAGTTAAGGCACTGCCAGAGTCCACCAAAGCCTCTGTGTCTCTTTTATTAAAGCATACTGACACCCGGAAGGTGTGTATGTTTTCTCCCATGCCTGCTAGGTAAATAAGTCCACAAAAGTCTGATGGTTCTTCTCCTAGGGCACATTGCATTGGTTCTGGTAGGTTTGGGCCTCCTGCCCAGACATGCCCTTTGGCACCACACTCAAAGCAGGTTAAAAGGTTCCTCCCCAAACGATCCACTCTTGGCAAAGTGTGGTTTATCTGATAGCGATCTGCTGGTTCAGCTTCAGTCTCACCCTTTTTGTTTCCTGGCCTCTGGGTCCTAAAAGTCTTTTGTTGTCTCAGAGATTCTGAAACAAATTTAGATGGCATAGGACAGGCTTTCTCAAGGTCCCTGGCAGCAAGGTATCTTTCCACTTGATCAGGGGGTGGGATGTGTCAGGTGGGAGGCTGATCTCTACACTAAAGCTAAAAATTAACCCTACAAGCTACCTAATTAACTCCTTAACTGCTGGGCATATTACAAGTGAGGTGCGTAGCAGCATTTAGCAGCCTTCTTATTACCAAAAAGCAACGCCAAAGCCATATATGTCTGCTATTTCTGAACAAAGGGGATCCTAAAGAAGCATTTACAACCATTTGTGCCATAATTCCACACAGTGGCGTCACTAGGGGGGGGGGCGGGGGGGGCGGGCCGCACCCGGGTGACACCCTCCAGGGGGTGACACCAAAAAAAAATTATTTTTTTTTTTTTTTTTTTTTTTAAATTTTATTGAAATTCAAAGAAATACAATTTTGAGATGCATAGATTATTTTATTAGAGGCTGGCATTTGTGAACATTAGTGGGACTGGGGAAGTTGTAGACACACAATTTTTTTGCCCCTTGAGCCAATGCTGCAATTTCAACAAATAGTTTTCCCGGCTGCTTTTGCTTGTTTGTACTTTGCTCCTCCGCTGCCCAATTTCACTATGAATGTTGTGGGTGTGACGTGGGGCTTGCAAAGTTGCGCTGCTAGCCTAAACCTGCCTGCCTATCTGTGCTCACTGCTCAGTGACATGAGTGTCAGAGAGCAGAATTTTCATAGTTTGTACGCCTAAACCTTTTCTTCAGTGATTTATTTTAGAGTGCTCTGTTTATCTTTCATTTGATGTTCTGCTGAGCCAGGGAGCAGCTCTAGGCATGAGCTTCATAATTAATGCAGTGCAGTTTACATATTTTGTATGTGTGTGTCTGAGTTTTTGTGTGTCTCAGTGTTTTTGTGTGTGTGTCTGAGTGTGTTTCCGAGTGTTTGTGTGTGCATCTGAGTATGTTTTTAAGTGTGTCTGAGTGTTTGTATGTGTGTTTGCCTGTGTTTTTGTGTGTGTCTGCTTTCTGGGGGGGGGGGGGGGTGACACCATGACTTACCGCACCGGGTGACACCAACCCTAGTGACGCCACTGATTCCACAAGCTGTTTGTAAATAATTTCAGTGAGAAACCTAAAATTGTGAAAAGTGAACGTTTTTATTTTATTTGATCGCATTTGACGGTGAAATGGTGGCATAAAATATACCAAAATAGGCCTAGATCAATAATTGGGGTTGTTTACTACACTACACTAAAGCTAAAATTAACCATACAAGCTCCCTACAAGATTCATAATTAACCCCTTCACTTCTGGGCATAAATACACGTGTGGTGCACAGCTGCATTTAGCGGCCTTCTAATTACCAAAAAGCAAAGCCAAAGCCATATATGTCTGCTATTTCTGAACAAAGGGGATCCCAGAGAAGCATTTACAACCATTTATGCCATAATTGCACAAGTTGTTTGTAAATAATTTCAGTGAGAAACCTAAAGTTTGTGAAAAAATTTCTGAAAAAGTGAACAATTTTTTTATTTGATCGCATTTGGCGGTGAAATGGTGGCATGAAATATACCAAAATGGGCCTAGACCAATACTTTGGGATGTGTTCAAAAAAAATATATACATGTCAATGGATATTCAGGGATTGCTGAAAGATATCAGTGTCCCAATGTAACTAGCGCTAATTTTGAAAAAACATAATTTATGTAAGAACTTACCTGATAAATTAATTTCTTTCATATTAGCAAGAGTCCATGAGCTAGTGACGTATGGGATATACATTCCTACCAGGAGGGGCAAAGTTTCCCAAACCTTAAAATGCCTATAAATACACCCCTCACCACACCCACAATTCAGTTTAACGAATAGCCAAGAAGTGGGGTGATAAGAAAAAAGTGCGAAAGCATATAAAATAAGGAATTGGAATAATTGTGCTTTATACAAAAAAATCATAACCACCACAAAAAAGGGCGGGCCTCATGGACTCTTGCTAATATGAAAGAAATGAATTTATCAGGTAAGTTCTTACATAAATTATGTTTTCTTTCATGTAATTAGCAAGAGTCCATGAGCTAGTGACGTATGGGATAATGACTACCCAAGATGTGGATCTTTCCACGTAAGAGTCACTAGAGAGGGAGGGATAAAATAAAGACAGCCAATTCCTGCTGAAAATAATCCACACCCAAAATAAAGTTTAATGAAAAACATAAACAGAAGATTCAAACTGAAACCGCTGCCTGAAGTACTTTTCTACCAAAAACTGCTTCAGAAGAAGAAAATACATCAAAATGGTAGAATTTAGTAAAAGTATGCAAAGAGGACCAAGTTGCTGCTTTGCAAATCTGATCAACCGAAGCTTCATTCCTAAACGCCCAGGAAGTAGAAACTGACCTAGTAGAATGAGCTGTAATCCTTTGAGGCGGAGTTTTACCCGACTCGACATAGGCATGATGAATTAAAGATTTCAACCAAGATGCCAAAGAAATGGCAGAAGCTTTCTGGCCTTTTCTAGAACCGGAAAAGATAACAAATAGACTAGAAGTCTTTCGGAAAGACTTAGTAGCTTCAACATAATATTTCAAAGCTCTAACAACATCCAAAGAATGCAACGATTTCTCCTTAGAATTCTTAGGATTAGGACATAATGAAGGAACCACAATTTCTCTACTAATGTTGTTGGAATTCACAACCTTAGGTAAAAATTCAAAAGAAGTTCGCAACACCGCCTTATCCTGATGAAAAATCAGAAAAGGAGACTCACAAGAAAGAGCAGATAATTCAGAGACTCTTCTGGCAGAAGAGATCGCCAAAAGGAACAAAACTTTCCAAGAAAGTAATTTAATGTCCAATGAATGCATGGGTTCAAAAGGAGGAGCTTGAAGAGCCCCCAGAACCAAATTCAAACTCCATTGACTTAATGACAGGTTTTATACGAACCAAAGCTTGTACAAAACAATGAATATCAGAAAGATTAGCAATCTTTCTGTGAAAAAGAACAGAAAGAGCAGAGATTTGTCCTTTCAAAGAACTTGCGGATAAACCTTTATCTAAACCATCCTGAAGAAACTGTAAAATTCTCGGAATTCTAAAAGAATGCCAAGAAAAATAAGGAGAAAGACACCAAGAAATATAAGTCTTCCAGACTCTATAATATAGCTCTCTGGATACAGATTTACGAGCCTGTAACATAGTATTAATCACAGAGTCAGAGAAACCTCTTTGACCAAGAATCAAGCGTTCAATCTCCATACCTTTAAATTTAAGGATTTGAGATCCTGATGGAAAAAAGGACCTTACGACAGAAGGTCTGGTCTTAGCGGAAGAGTCCACGGATGGCAAGAGGCCATCTGGACAAGATCACGCATACCAAAACCCTGTGAGGCCATGCCGGAGCTTACCAGCAGAACAAACGAGCATTCCTTCAGAATCTTGGAGATTACTCTTGGAAGAAGAACTAGAGGCGGAAAGATATAGGCAGGATGATACTCTCCAAGGAAGTGATAATGCATCCACTGCTTCCGCCTGAGGATCCCGGGATCTGGACAGATACCTGGGAAGTTTCTTGTTTAGATGAGACGCCATCAGATCTATTTCTGGAAGCTCCCACATTTGGAACAATCTGAAGAAATACCTCGGGTGAAGAGACCAATTCGCCCGGATGCAAACGTTTGGCGGACTGAGATAATCCGCTTCCCAAATTGTCTATACCTGGGATATGAACCGCAGGAGATTAGACAGGAGCTGGATTCCGCCCAAACCAGAATTCGAGATACTTCTTTCATAGGCCAGAGGACTGTGAGTCCCTCCTTGATGATTGATGTATGCCACAGTTGTGACATTGTCTGTCTGAAAACAAATGAACGATTCTCTCTTCAGAAGAGGGCCAAGACTGAAGAGCTCTGAAAATTGCACGGAGTTCCAAAATATTGATCGGTAATCTCACCTCCTGAGATTCCCAAACTCCTTGTGCGTCAGAGATCCCCACCCGACATTTTTGGCGCAAAAGAACGTCAAAAATGACGTAACTTCCGGCGACACGTATGACGCCGGAAACAGAAAAGATTTTTTGCGCCAAAAAAGTCCGCGCCAAGAATGACGCAATAAAATGAAGCATTTTCAGCCCCCCGCGAGCCTAACAGCCCACAGGGAAAAAAGTCAAATTTTTAAGGTAAGAAAAAATAATTGATTCAAGTGCATTATCCCAAATATGAAACTGACTGTCTGAAATAAGGAATGTTGAACATCCGAGTCAAGGCAAATAAATGTTTGAATACATATATTTAGAACTTTATTAAAAAAAGTGCCCAACCATAGCTTAGAGTGTCACAGAAAATAAGATTTACTTACCCCAGGACACTCATCTACATGTTTGTAGAAAGCCAAACCAGTAACTGAAACGAAAAATCAGCAGAGGTAATGGTATATATCTAAGAGTATATCGTCAATCTGAAAATGGGAGGTAAGAGATGAATCTCTACGACCGATAACAGAGAACCTATGAAATAGACCCCGTAGAAGGAGATCACTGCATTCAAAATAGGCAATACTCTCCTCACATCCCTCTGACATTCACTGCACGCTGAGAGGAAAACCGGGGCTCCAACCTGCTGCGGGAGCGCATATCAACGTAGAATCTAGCACAAACTTACTTCACCACCTCCATAGGAGGCAAAGTTTGTAAAACTGAATTGTGGGGGTGGTGGTGAGGGGGTGTATTTATAGGCATTTTAAGGTTTAGGAAACTTTGCCCCTCCTGGTAGGAATGTATATCCCATACGTCACTAGCTCATGGACTCTTGCTAATTACATGAAAGAAAAAGTGGTTTGGAAATAGCGGCTACTTATATTTATGGCCCTATAACTTACAAAAAAAGCAAAGAGCATGTAAACATTGGGTATTTCTAAACTCAGGACAAAATTTAGAAGCTATTTAGCATGGGTGTTTTTGGTGGTTTGGTGGTAGATGTGTAACAGATTTTTGGGTCAAAGTTAGAAAAAGTGTGTATTTTTTTCATTTTTTCCTCATATTTTATATTTTTTTTATAGTAAATGATAAGATATTATGAAAATAATGGTATCTTTAGAAAGTCCATTTAATGGAGAGAAAAACGGTATATAATATGTGTGGGTACAGTAAATGAGTAAGAGGAAAATTACAGCTAAACACAAACACTGCAGAAATGTAAAAATAGCCTTGGTCCCAGACGGTCAGAAAATGGAAAAGTGCTCTGGTCACTAAGGGGTTAAGCAAGAAAATGTTATAATGATGCAAAGTATCAATCTGGCACTACCTGCATAGTTCATAAAAACACCTGTCTGGCAAACGTTTCTGCAGAGAACACTTTGCTCTATGTGTTACTGGCAGCCAAAGAGGATGTTACACTGATTTGTGTGTAGGTGAGTCACTCATTGTTCTGTGTGTTCTACTGGCAGTTAACAAAGGTCATGTCACTACTATGTATGTGATACAGCCAGCCGAAGAGGTAAAAGCATTTATTTATGTGTTACTGGCATCCAAGGGGATACAATCATTACTAAATTGTGGGAAATGTGTGACCTCACCAACTACCCATGTCCCATTACCTACTGGTTATCCAGTATTTTGTAGAGGATAGCTGGCATCCTTACTCCAGGCCAGTGGGTCAAAACATGGGAAGAAACGTGTATCTGTGTAGAGATTTACCATAAGAGTTATCTGTCTATAGCGTATTTGTATAACTTTTAGAATATTGTGTCCATTTAATATACTAAGCAGTGTATCAACAACAAGCAGTGTATGTGTCTCACATGCATAACATTACACACACTATATATATAAAAAGCATGTTGTTGTTTCTCTGGAATGTAATATCTCTATAAACTGTACTATATCTGTGTCCGCAGGTATTCAGCACATATTCTAATGAGGAATATGACCGTCGTAATGATGATGTAGATCCCATGGCAGCGTCTGCAGAATATGAGCTGGAGAAACGCGTGGAAAGGTTGGACCTGTTCCCTGTGGAGCTGGAAAAAGGTATAATAACTTCTTATCTTACAGAAAAAAAGTTCTCAAAACATTTTGGATTCTTTAAAGATTGCTCACCCTATAAAAATCATTATTTTGTCCCTGTCTGTGTTGAGTGAACTGTATGTCTGTGTGTACCTGCTCAGTAGCTACTTTTGTATTGTTGGTAAGGAGCGCGTGTCTGCTATGCAGGTTGGCCTGTTTGTTAATGAGCTGGGTCTACTTGTATTGACTTTCGACTAGATTATTAGTTTTGCGGTAAGAGCTGCTCGGTAATAACTTGCAAGTTATTGTCACCGCTCACTTCCCTACAGCGCTGGTATTACAGGTTTGCAAAAACCCGGCGTTAGCAGGCAAAAAGTGAGCATAGAGCAAAATTGAGCTCCATACCGCACTCCAATACCAGAGCTGCTGAAAGCTGCGGTAAGCTGGTTTTACGTGCTCGTGCACGATTTCCCCACAGACATCAATGGGGAGAGCCGGCTGAAAAAAATCCTAACACCTGCAAAAAAGCAGCGTAAAGCTCCGCAACGCAGCCCCATTGGTTCCTATGGGAAACAAAATTTATGTTTACACCTAACACCCTAACATGAACCACGAGTCTAAAAACCCCTAAACTTACACTTATTAATCCCTAATCTGCCGCCCCCGACATTGCCGACACTGACATTATACTTATTAACCCCTAATCTGCTGCCCCCAACATCGCCAACACCTACATAACCCCTAATCTCCTGCCCCTAATGTCACCGCAACCTACCTACATTTATTAACCCCAAATCTGCCACCCCCAACGTCGCCACCACTATACTAAATTTATTAACCCCTAAACCTAACCCTAAGTCTAACCCTAACACCCACTAACTTTAATGTAATTAAAATAAATCTAAAATAAACCTACTATTAATAACTAAATAAATCCTATTTAAAACTAAATACTTACCTGAAAAATAAACCCTAAGCTAGCTACAATATAACTAATAGTTACATTGTATCTAGCTTAGGTTTTATTTTTATTTCACAGCTAACTTTGTATTTATTTTAACTAGGTAGAATAGTTACTAAATAGTTATTAACTATTTACTAATTACCTAGCTAAAATAAATACAAATTTACATGTAAAATAAAACCTAACCTGTCGTACACTAACACCTAACCTTACACTACAATTAAATAAATTACATAAATTAAAGGAACACTGAACCCTATTTTATTCTTTTGTGATTCAGATAGAGCATGAAATTTTAAGCAACTTTCTAATTTACTCCTATTATCAAAATTTCTTCAATCTCTTGGTATATTTATTTGAAAAGCAAGAATTTATGTTTAGATGCCGGCCCATTTTTGGTGAACAATCTGGGTTCTTCTTGCTGATTGGTGGATAAATTCACCCACCAATAAACAAGTGCTGTCCAGCGTACTAAACCAAAAATTGTCTGGCTCCTTAGCTTAGATGCCTTCTTTTTCAAATAAAGATAGCAAGAGAATGAAGAAAAAATTATAATAGGAGTAAATTAGAAAGTTGCTTAAAATTGCATGCTCTATCTGAATCACAAAAGAAAAAAATTGATTCAGTGTCCCTTTAAATACAATTAAATAAATGACAAAAAAAACACTAAATTACACAAAATAAAAAAAGAAATGATCAGATATTTAAACTAATTACACCTACTCTAATAGCCCTATCAAAATAAAAAAATCCCCCCCAAAATAAAAAAAACTCTAGCCTAAACCAAACTACCAATAGCCCTTAAAAGGGCCTTTTGCTGGGCATTGCCCCAAAGAAATCAGCTCTTTTACCTGTAAAAAAAAATACAAACAACCCCCCAACAGTAAAACCCACCACCAACACAACCAAATCTCCCAAATAAAATCCTACCTAAAAAACCTAAGCTCCCCATTGCCCTCAAATGGGCATTTGAATGGGCATTGCCCTTATAAGGGCATTTAGCTCTTTTTCCACCCAAAACCCTAATCTAAAAATAAAACCCACCCAATAAACCCTTAAAAAAGCCTAACACTAACCCCCGAAGATCCACATACAGTTTTTGAAGACCCGACATCCATCCTCAACGAAGCCGGCAGAAGTCCTCAACGAAGCGGCAGAAGCCTTCATTCAACCGGGCGGAAGTCTTCATCCAGACGGTATCTTCTATCTTCATCCATCCGGCGCCGACCAGGTCCATCTTCAAGATATCCGGCGCGGAGCATCCTCTTCAATCGACGTCTTCTTCCGAATGAGGTTTCCCTTTAAATGACGTCATCCAAGATTGCGTCCCTTAGATTCCGATTTGCTGATAGATTTCTATCAGCCAATAGGAATTAAAGTTGAAAAAATCCTATTGGCTGTTGCAATCAGCCAATAGGATTGAGCTTTCATCCTATTGGCTGATCCAATAAGCCAATAGGATTGAGCTTGCATTCTATTGGCTGATTATGTCTGCTTCTGTTTGTTGTGACAGTAAGTGATCACTTGCCACTATAGAATTCTCCTGCTAATTTAAATTACAATTTTCCTCTTTATGCCACAAATCTCACAATCCATTGGTGCTATCTAACTTTTCTGCTGTGGTGGCCTGGATTTTTATAGACATGCATTGAAAAACAGAATTTATGTAAGAACTTACCTGATAAATTAATAATGGCAAGAGTCCATGAGCTAGTGACGTATGGGATATACATTCCTACCAGAAGGGGCAAAGTTTCCCAAACCTCAAAATGCCTATAAATACACCTCCCACCACACACATACTTCAGTTTAACATATAGCCAAGTAGTGAGGTGTAAAAAGGAGTAAAATATCATACAAAAAAAGAGGAACTGGAAAATAATATTGTGCTTTTATACAAAAAAATATAACCACCAAAAAAAGGGTGGGTCTCATGGACTCTTGCCATAATGAAAGAAATTAATTTATCAGGTAATTTCTTACATAAAAGAGTCCATGAGCTAGTCATGTATGGGATATAATACCCAAGATGTGGAACTCCACAGAGTCACTAGAGAGTGAGGGATAAAATAAAAGAAGCTATTTCTGCTGAAAAAATTAAATCCAAATAATAATTAAGTTTTCTTAAATTACAAAAAACTCAAATTATAGGCAAAAGAATCAAACTGAGACAACTGCCTGAAGAACTTTTCTACCAAGACTGCTTCTGAGGAAGCAAATACATCAAAATGGTAACATTTAGTAAATGAATGCAAAGAAGACCAAGTTGCTGCTTTGCAAATCTGATAAACTGAAGCTTCATTCTTAAAAGCCCAAGAAGTGGCAACTGATCTAGTAGAATGAGCTGTAATTCTCTGAGGCGGAGACTGTCCCACCTCCAAATAAGCCTTGTGAATCAAAAGCTTTAACCAAGATGCCAAAGAAAAGGCAGAGGATTTCCTGACCTTTCCTAGAACCAGAAAAGACAACAATAGACTAGAAGTCTTCCTGAAATCCTTAGTAGCCTCAACATAGTATTTCAAAGCCCTTATAACATCCAAAGAGTGTAACGATTTTTCAAGCAATTCTTAGGATTCGGACATAAGGTAGGAACAACAATTTCCCTACTAATGTTGTTAGAATTCACAACCTTAGGAAGAAATTTAAACAAAGTCCACAAAACAGCTTTATCCTGATGGAAAATCAGAAAAGGAGACTCGCAAGAGAAAGCAGACAATTCAGAAACTGTTCTAGCAGAAGAGATAGCCAAAAGGAACAATACTTTCCAAGAAAGTAATTTAATATCCAAAGAATGCATAGGTTCAAAAGGAGGGGCCTGCAAAACCTTCAATACCAAATTAAGACTCCATTGAGGAGAAATAGACTTAATAACAGGCTTGATACGGACCAAAGCCTGAACAAAACAGCGAATATCAGGAAGTTTAGCAATCTTTCTATGAAATAAAACAGAAAGAGCAGAGAAGTACCTGCAAACAAACCTTTATCCAAACCGTCCTGAAGAAACTGTAAAATTCTAGGAATTCTTAAAGAATGCCAAGAGAATTTATGAAAAGAACACCATGAAATATAAGTTTTCCAAACCCGATAATAAATCTTCCTTGAAACAGACTTACGAGCCTGCAACATAGTATTGATCACTGAGTCAGAGAAACCTCTGTGACTAAGCACTAAACGTTTAATTTCCATACCTTTAAATGTAGAGATTTGAGATCCTGATGGAAAAACGGCCCTTGAGACAGAAGGTCTGGCCTTAAAGGAAGTGACCAAGGTTGGCAACTGGACATCTGGACAAGATCCGCGTACCAAAATCTGTGAGGCCATGCTGGTGCTATCAGAAACACATGCGATTGTTCCATTATGATCTTGGAGATCCCCCTTGGAAGAAGAACTAGTGGCAGAAATATATAAACAAGTTGGTAAGACCAAGGAACTGCTAACGCATCCACCATCTCCGCCTGAGAATCCCTGGACCTGGAAAGGTATCTGGGAAGTTTCCTGTTTAGATGGGAATCCAACAGATCTATTTCTGGAAGACCCCACATCTGTACAATCTCAAAAAATACATCTGGATGGAGAGACCACTCCCCCGGATGCAAAGTCTGACGGCTGAGATAATCCGCTTCCCAATTGTCTACACCTGGGATATGAATTGCAGAAATTAGACAAGAGTTGGATTTTGCCCAAGAAAGTATCTGTGATACTTATTTCATTGCTAAAGGGCTGTAAGTCCCTCCCTAATGACTGACATATGCCACAGTTCTGATATTGTCTGTCTGAAAGCGAATGAAAAGTTCTCTCTTCAATAGAGGCCAAGCCTGAAGAGCCCAGAAAATAGCACAGAGTTCTAAGATATTGATTGATAACCTCACCTCTAGAGGATTCCAAACCCCTTGTGCTGTCAGAGACCCCCAGACAGCTCCCCAACCAGAAATACTTGCGTCTGTTGAGACTACAGTCCAGGAAGGACGAACAAAAGAGGCCCCTTGAATAATATGATGATGTTCTAACCACCAAGTCAGAGGGAGTAGAATGCTGGGATTTAAGAAAAATCAATTGTGATATCCGAGTATAATCCCTGCACCATTGATTCAACATGCAAAGCTGCAGAGGTCTTATATGAAAATGAGCAAAGGGGATCTTCTCACAGGAGGTCTTATTCTGAAACCTATTTGATACCCTTGAGAAACAATGCTCTGAATCCACTGATTCTGAACAGAATCTGCCCAAATTTTTTTAAATCATTTCAATCTGCCCCCCACCAGTTGAACTGGTTTGAGGGCTGCACCTTCATGCAGTCTTGGGGGCTGGCTTTGGCTTCTTATAAGGCTTGGATTTATTCCAACTTGAAGATGGCTTCCAATTGGAGCCACAGTCCTTAGGGGAAGGAGTGGTTTTCTGTTCTCTATTCTGATGAAAGGAACAAAACCAATTAGAAGATTTAAATTTACCCTTAGACTTGTTATGTTGGGGCAAGAAAACTCCCTTCCCCCCAGTGATAGTGGAAATAATAGAGTGCAATTTAGAACCAAATAAATAATTACTCTGGAAAGATAGAGATATTAATCTAGATTTAGATACCATGTCAGCCTTCCATGATTTAAGCCATAAAACTCTTCTAGCCAGAATAGCTATAGACATAGATTTAACATTAATCTTGATGCTATCAAAAATAGCATCACAGATAAAATGATCAGCATGTTTAAGCAAACGGACAATGCTAGACAAATCAGGATCTGTTTCCTGATGTGCTAAGCTATCCAACCAAAAAGTTGATGCAGCCGAAACATCAGCCATAGAAATGGCAGGCATGAGAATATAGCCAGAATGTAAATAAGCTTTCCATAGATAAGATTCAATCTTCCTATCTAAAGTATCCTTAAAAGAAGTACTATCTTCCATAGGAATAGTAGTACGTTTGGCTAGAGTTGAAATAGCACCATCAACCTTAGGGACTTTTTCCCAAAACTCCAAATTAGCCACTGGTAAAGGATATAACTTCTTAAACCTAGAAGAAGGATTAAAAGAAGCACCAGGCTTAGACCATTCCTTAGCAATCCCATCTGAAACCACATTTGGAACAGGAAAAACCTCAGGAGTAATCACAGAAGGTTTAAAAACAGAATTTAAATGTTTACTGGTTTTGTTATCAAGAGGATCAGACTCCGCAATACCCAAAGTAACCAATACTTCTTTCAACAAAGACTGAATATATTCAATCTTAAAAAGATAAGAAGATTTATCAATTTCAATGTCTGAAGTAGGATCTTCTGAAGCAGAGAGATCCTCTTCAGAGGAGGATATTTCAGTATGTTGTCGGTCATCACAAATTTGATCAGTTTTATAAGAAGTTTTAAAAGACCTTTTACATTTATTAGAAGGTGGAATAGCAGATATAGCCTTCTGTATTGCATCAGCATATCATTTTTCATATCAACAGGGATATCATGTACATTAGATGCTGAAAGAACAACAGGTGCTGTACTAGTACTAATAGAAACATTATCGGCATGCAAAAGTTTATAATGACAACTGTTATATAATATAGCTTGCTTACAACAGATACACTTAGCTTTGGTAGAACTGTGTTCAGGCAGCATGGTTCCTACATTAGCTTCTGAGACAGGATCAGACTGAGACATCTTGCAAAATGTAAAAGAAAAAATAACATTTAAACAAAATATCCAATTTCCTCATATAACAGTTTCAGGAATGGGAAAAAATGCATATGCTAAATAAGCAAAAAAGCAAACATCATAGCCCTCTAGAATATAAAGAGAGCAGGGAGCATAAAGGAAGTGGGGTAATATAACCAAAAAATATTTGGTGCCAAGTATGACACACAATGCAAAGTGAACATTTTTTGGCGCCAAACAACATCTGGAAATAACGCGTCACAACAAGCGTGACTTTGCACCAAACAAACTAACGTCAATAAAGATGCAAGAAATGACGAAACTTGCGATACCATAGACGCAAATTTGCAGTAAAAAATGTTTGCGCCATAAATGACGCAATAAATAACAGCATTTTGTGCCCTCGGAAGCCTAGATTTGCCAGCGAAATTTAAGGAAAAAATGACTAAACCCCAGGTAAGAAATTTTTAAAAAAAAATTAACTTCCTAAAACATGATTCTCATACTGAAACTGTTAGACTTCAAAGGGAAATACACAGAGACCTGACTCATGGCAAATATAAGTAAATACATATATTTAAAACTAAACTTGATATTCTATATAATAAAAGGCCAAGTGTGTTTTTATCCGAAGCTGTCATGCGCAGTAGAGACTGCGTGTGAGGACAAACACACCTGGCCTTCTAACTGACCTGACGTCATGTGGTGGAGTGGGCGTGACCGGTCGGGTGCGACATGGGCGTGACCTGCGTGACATGGGCGTGGCCTGGCGTGACGCGGGCCGGACGGGGCCAGATGCCGGGGCTGCCGAGAGACAGAGAGCTCTAAAGAGGGGGGATAGAGAGAACAGAAGAGGGTGAATAGAGAGAGCAGAAGAGGGGGGATAGAGATAGGGAGAGAGAGACAGCAAAAGAGAAAGGGGAGAGAGACAGCAAAAGAGAAGGGGGAGAGAGACAGCAAAAGAGAGGGGGGAGAGAGACAGCAAAAGAGAGGGGGGGAGAGACAGAAAAAGAGAGGGGGGACAGAGACAGCAAAAGAGAGGGGGGAGGGAGACAGCAAACGAGAAAGGGGGAGAGAGACAGCAAACAAGAAAGGGGGAGAGAGACAGCAAAAGAGAGGGGGAGAGAGACAGCAAAAGAGAGGGGGAGAGAGACAGCAAAAGAGAGGGGGGAGAGAGACAGCAAAAGAGAGGGCGGAGAGAGACAACAAAAGAGAGCGGGAGAGAGACAGCAAAAGAGAGGGGGAGAGAGACAGCAAAAGAGAGGGGGGAGAGAGCGCAAAAGAGGGGAAAATAGCGTAAAAGAGAGGTGGAAGAGAGAGTGCAAAAGAGAGGGGGAGAGAGCACAAAAAGAGGGGGAGAGAGCACAAAAGAGAGGGGGAAAAGCGCAAAAGAGAGGGGGAGAGAGCACAAAAGAGAGGGGGGAAAAGCGCAAAAGAGAGGGGGAAGAGAGCACAAAAGAGAGGGGGGAGAGAGTACAAAAGAGAGGGGGAAGAGAGCGCAAAAGAGAGGGAGAGAGAGCGCAAAAGAGAGGGCAGAGACAGAAAAAAGAGAGTGGGGAGAGAGACAGAAAAAGAGAGGGGGGAGAGACAGCAAAAGAGAGGGGGGGGAGACAGCAATAGCAAAAGAGGGGGAGAGAGAGCAAAAGAGAGGGGGGAGAGAGAGAGCAAAAGAGAGGGGAGAGAGAGAGCAAAAGAGAGGGGGGAGAGAGAGAGAGTAAAAGAGAGGGGGAGAGAGAGAGTAAAAGAGAGGGGAGAGAGAGCAAGGGGTGGGACCGCTGTACTGCAAAAAATGGCCCGTGTACACAGACTTTAGGCCTAGTTAATACATAAAGCGCCAAATATAGCTGAGAGTCTCTTAAATAATGATACATACTTACCGAATACACCCATCCACATATAGCAGACAGCCAAACCAGTACTGAAAACTATCAGCAGAGGTAATGGTATAAGAGTTTATTGTTGATCTGAAAAGGGAGGTAGGAGATGAATCCCTACGACCGATAACAGAGAACCCTTGAAAAGATTTCCCATGAGTGAAACCATAAAAATCAACAGGCAATACTTTCTTCACCTCCCTCTGACAAACACTGTACTCTGAGAGGAATTGGGCTTCAGAATGCTTAGAAGAAAACATAAAAATCAAGCACAAACTTACTTCACTACCTCCATAGGAGGCAAACTTTGTAAAACTGAAGTATGTGTGTGGTGGGAGGTGTATTTATTGGCATTTTGAGGTTTGGGAAACTTTGCCCCTCCTGGTAGGAATGTATATCCCATACGTCACTAGCTCATGGACTCTTGACATTTACATGAAAGAAAGCCAGATACACTATAATGCACTTGCTATTTATCCAGCACATCAGAGTACAACAAGCCTCGGCTGACCATTGCAGGACTTCAATCAATCTTGGTCAAATTTTGAATTAAAAATATAAAGGAAAACTTAGGTGTGTGGCCTGAGAGAAAACGTTACAGGTGTGTGCATGCAGTTGACTATTTAAGAGCTAAACAGCACTAGTTTACATAATTACTTCAATGGTATATTTCTGTTGTTGCTTGTTTTTTGTTTGTGTGGTTGTAAGGGAGGTACATGATAGAGAGGAGAAGTGAAAAGAGTAAGCTGGGTATAGTAAGAGAGACAAAGGGCGAGAGACAGAGGAAGAGGAAAGCAAGGAGAAAGGCCAAGGAAGGAACCAGGAGATAAAAAAAAGTGGTTATAAAGAAGGAATGA
Organism: Bombina bombina; assembly: GCF_027579735.1. Classification (NCBI taxonomy): domain Eukaryota; kingdom Metazoa; phylum Chordata; class Amphibia; order Anura; family Bombinatoridae; genus Bombina; species Bombina bombina. The sequence goes on along the minus strand of NC_069499.1, from coordinate 1,194,926,001 downwards.
CAAAAAGAGGATTAGAAGAAATAGAACATAGACAAAAAAGGAGAAGTGAGTAGATATGGAGGCAGAAGAGAGAGTGTGTAAAGATTTTTATGACATTTAGGTGGTTTTCTTGTTTGCTGCCCATAGTTTGCTACTACAGTAGACTAAGGCCTTATTGTGGTTTTTTATTTTATGTTTTTTAATATCCGTCCCCAGTCTGCCTAATCTCATTCATAGACATTATGTTTATTATAGATTCGGAAGGACTTGGCATCAGTATTATTGGTATGGGTGCAGGAGCTGACATGGGGCTGGAGAAACTTGGTATATTTGTGAAGACAGTAACAGAGGGGGGAGCAGCTCACAGAGATGGCAGGTACTGTATCTAATGATAACACAAACAGCTCTATCATCCTATATTTCATTCTATCACTTGTCTATAAAAATCCTCCCTGTAACTCATCCTATTGCTCCGTGTAACCTCTCTACATAGCTCCATAGGTTGCTCCCTATTATTCTTTTGATTTATTCATATAATAACTCATAACTCATCCTATTGCTCCGTGTAACCTCTCTACATAGCTCCATAGGTTGCTCCCTATTATTCTTTTGATTTATTCATGTATTAACTCATAACTCATCCTATTGCTCCATGTAACCTCTCCACATAGCTCCATGCAATATAATTCCTTTGATATACCCATATAATATCTAGTTAGAACTCATTCTTTTGTTCCCTATGATCTATCCCCATCACTTCACTTTCTGCTTCATATAACCTCTTTCTATTGCTCAGCATGACTACCAATACCTCCTTCTATTAAAAAAACCTTCTCAAACATATAAGTATTGATTGCCCCTATAACTTCTCCTTATATTTACTTATGTCACTCCATATAACCTCTACTTATAGTTCATATTATTATAAAATGTAGACTCAATATATCCCATAATTGAATAGAAACCTCACTATTATTATTATTATTAGTTATTTGTAGAGCGCCAACAGTTCCCTAAAGCCTCCTATATTATATCCCAAATCCCCTAAACAACCAATTCTATTTAATATTACGTTATTAAAAACCTTTATTAATCTTTGCACAGAATTGAGGTAAACGATCTGCTGGTGGAAGTTGATGGTACAAGTTTAGTTGGTGTCACTCAATCCTTTGCTGCTTCTGTTCTGAGAAATACAAAAGGTCGTGTCAGGTGAGAAACTACTTACACCCTCTCCCTACAAAGCATTCACAATGCATTTAAAGGATTCACCAAATTTCTAAATAATATTAAATTATTAGAGATTTGTCTATACATACTGGATTAAGGTACACTGTAACATGACTTTTGTACAAATGCAGTTAAATGTTTTATACCAACATAAGAATTATATATATATATATATATATATATATATATATATATATATATATATATATATAGCTTAGATAAAGGTCGCTATAAATCTGCAAATGTGCCACTATTTCCTGCTCAATATGACTTTTTTCTGAACTGCACACAACATTCCACTATGGGCATCCATAAGGGCAAAGGTCTCTCTCTGGGTATGGGCACATGCTTAATGTCTGATCCTGGGGATTACCTGTTAAAGAACCATAAACGCAGGACCCATGTAACTAATATGGACATGGGACCCCTCAATGGAGGAGCATTTGTACCTTTAGGGATCACATGCAGGGGCGTATTAAGGCATAGGCCAACGAGGCCGGTGCCTAGGGCAGCAGATTTTTAAGGGGCAGCAGAATATTGAGTCCCTAGGGCCACTCTACTGAACTCAGGGCCGGGTGGCTAAATCAACCAATTACAATTGACTTAAATGGCTGGCCCGGCTATTGCTATCCTATGGGATTGTATGTGGGTGCGCATGACGTGGTGACAGTGGAAGCGGAGCTCACTTGCACAGTCTGGCCTGGACTGAGAGGGAATGCAGTATTCTTCCTGGCTCCACCGCATGATTGAGACTCACACAGACTACACAGTACATTGTGCACTACAACGTGACCACTGTGAAACAGCATATGCCTTTCCCCGTTCAATACATCTTCATTAGGCATTAAAATACTTAAACGGATTAGTCACTAAATACTTGTACATTTACTGTTTGTCTATCTGTCATACATGCAAAGAATAAGTATTTATTGCTGAATCTATACAACTATGTGACTTAAAACACAACTGAAAATATGTTGTATGCATTTAATACATTCAGAAACAATACAAGTGTATACTTTATTATGATTGTATCATGTGACATTATCCCCTAGGATACAATTCCTAAACCTATCATAACTACTGTTGTATTTTTTAAGAACTTTTAAAGGCCAATTTGTATATTCATTACATATTTATCCAAGCAGATATTTTGCTTAAATAACTGTCAATCACCAAAGAAGATGTTTAAGGTTAAACAAATACCTACTGACAAACTATCATACAATGAAGGATATTTTTTTTCTGATATAAACACTTTAATCATCTGACTTGCAAAATAATGTCTTAATATATATATATATATATATATATATATATATATATATATATATATATATATATATATATACAGGGAGTGCAGAATTATTAGGCAAATGAGTATTTTGACCACATCATCCTCTTTTTATGCATGTTGTCTTACTCCAAGCTGCATAGGCTCAAAAGCCTACTACCAATTAAGCATATTAGGTGATGTGCATCTCTGTAATGAGAAGGGGTGTGGTCTAATGACATCAACACCCTATATCAGGTGTGCATAATTATTAGGCAACTTCCTTTCCTTTGGCAAAATGGGTCAAAAGAAGGACTTGACAGGCTCAGAAAAGTCAAAAATAGTGAGATATCTTGCAGAGGGATGCAGCACTCTTAAAATTGCAAAGCTTCTGAAGAGTGATCATCGAACAATCAAGCGTTTCATTCAAAATAGTCAACAGGGTCGCACGAAGCGTGTGGAAAAACCAAGGCGCAAAATAACTGCCCATGAACTGAGAAAAGTCAAGCGTGCAGCTGCCAAGATGCCACATGCCACCAGTTTGGCCATATTTCAGAGCTGCAACATCACTGGAGTGCCCAAAAGCACAAGGTGTGCAATACTCAGAGACATGGCCAAGGTAAGAAAGGCTGAAAGACGACCACCACTGAACAAGACACACAAGCTGAAACGTCAAGACTGGGCCAAGAAATATCTCAAGACTGATTTTTCTAAGGTTTTATGGACTGATGAAATGAGAGTGAGTCTTGATGGGCCAGATGGATGGGCCCGTGGCTGGATTGGTAAAGGGCAGAGAGCTCCAGTCCGACTCAGACGCCAGAAAGGTGGAGGTGGAGTACTGGTTTGGGCTGGTATCATCAAAGATGAGCTTGTGGGGCCTTTTCGGGTTGAGGATGGAGTCAAGCTCAACTCCCAGTCCTACTGCCAGTTTCTGGAAGACACCTTCTTCAAGCAGTGGTACAGGAAGAAGTCTGCATCCTTCAAGAAAAACATGATTTTCATGCAGGACAATGCTCCATCACACGCGTCCAAGTACTCCACAGCGGGGCTGGCAAGAAAGGGTATAAAAGAAGAAAATCTAATGACATGGCCTCCTTGTTCACCTGATCTGAACCCCATTGAGAACCTGTGGTCCATCATCAAATGTGAGATTTACAAGGAGGGAAAACAGTACACCTCTCTGAACAGTGTCTGGGAGGCTGTGGTTGCTGCTGCACGCAATGTTGATGGTGAACACTGACAGAATCCATGGATGGCAGGCTTTTGAGTGTCCTTGCAAAGAAAGGTGGCTATATTGGTCACTGATTTGTTTTTTTGTGTTTTTTTTGTCAGAAGTGTATATTTGTGAATGTTGAGATGTTATATTGGTTTCACTGGTAAAAATAAATAATTGAAATGGGTATATATTTGTTTTTTGTTAAGTTGCCTAATAATTATGCACAGTAATAGTCACCTGCACACACAGATATCCCCCTAAAATAGCTAAAACTAAAAACAAACTAAAAACTACTTCCAAAACTATTCAGCTTTGATATTAATGAGTTTTTTGGGTTCATTGAGAACATGGTTGTTGTTCAATAATAAAATTAATCCTCAAAAATACAACTTGCCTAATAATTCTGCACTCCCTGTATATATATATATATATATGTGTGTGTGTGTGTGTGTGTGTGACTAGAGTGAATGCAAGCCCTGGTGAACATCTACTTAAAAAGACATTTTTTTAAAAATTTTTACACCCTGCACCAAAAATATTATGTCTAAAAAAAGGTCTTAAACCTGGGGTGGGGTGGGGGGTGGTTAGCAGAATTTTGAGTGCCTAGGGCAGCACAAAACCCAAATACGCCTCTGATCACATGTTAATCAGAGGGGCGTGAAAACCCATATCCAAGAGGGTAATTTCATTGAGATTGATCACCCACATCCTAGAGTAACAAGTGAAAACCTCATTTTAAGGAGGGGCTTCTCACTCAAATGAGAGGTGGCATTTCACTGTAGACCAAACTAGCGGGGAGAGAGGGGCAACATTTTAGCCCCTTACACCTAGAGCACCAGTTTGCTCTCTTTCAAATAAAGAGTTTTTATGTCTCTGTAAGTAATGTGAGGGGCTAAAATATAGGCTCTGTTAGAGCCCTCCCTTCATGCACATCTGACAACAAGGCAGTGCCTTCACTTCCGGGAAATTCTTTATGACACTGATGTCATGACCACTAATGTAGTGATGTCACACCTACACTGAGCAACCAGTGAGACCTATCACGATGGCATAATGTAAAGGGTGACCCTAAACTCAAATGGATGTGAATGTCATTATTCCCATTGTAAGTGTGATGCAAATGAAAACAACATGTTGTCTTTCATAATTAAGGGGTTAAGGTTGAAGAGCTATGAAACTCTGCTCACTATAGAAAGTCCTATCATTGTGAAGCCAACAGACTGTGTAGTGCTCCATCACCTTTAGCCAAAAGATGGTGCTGCACTCTGCTGTCTTTTATGGGAATATAACTGTATACAGTAGATGGTGCATTATAAATTTGACAACTTTTTTATTGATCTAGCTTTTCTTTATATTTGATAAATAGTCTGGTATAATGAATTCCATCTAGATTTTCTATTACTGAAATCCATTAAATGGGTAAGAAATCCTATCAACGTCTGGTCCCCAGGTAGATTCTAAAACTTCCTCTTGTCATTGGCTAACTAGATGGGTTCAGCTAGCTCCCTTTAGTGTATTGCTGCTGCAGAACCTACTCTTAAGATACCAAGAAAAGGGAGTAAATTAGAAATCTATTTAAAATTGTGATTCAGCTTTCAGAACAAAACATATGTTCAGATAATGATATGGCTGATGTAAAAATGGCAATCACTTATCTCACTAAATGCTTGGTTCAAAGTTAAATAATGGGTAAATATTTAAAACTGTAAATACATATTCTAGTCTATCTACATTGATATTATAAATATTTTGCCCCTTCTTAAAAAAAAATCCAGGCTCCAGTACAGAGGAAAAAAATACAATCACCAATGGGTAGAATGATAGAAGAATATTCTTTTTTTTTAGGTTCCTGATTGGTCGTGAGAAGCCTGGGGAACAGAGTGAGGTGGCTCAGCTGATTCAACAGACATTGGAGCAGGAGAGATGGCAGAGAGAAAGTATGGAACAGAGATACAATCAGTGTAATGAAGAAGATGAAGAGGTGAGAAAGGCAGAGCAGAAAAAGAGGGAGAAGGCAGTATCAATGAAACAAACACAATTTGTGTAGTGAGTAGACGTGAGTAAGATAGGAGAGTGCTTGTGAGTGTGTGTGTGTGTAAGGTTGGGAGGGTGCTTGTGTGTGTGCAAGGGTGGGAATAATGCTTGTGTGTAAGGGTGCGAGTGTGCTTGTGTGTGTGTAAGGGTGCGAGTGTGCTTGTGTGTGTGTAAGGGTGCGAGTGTGCTTGTGTGTGTGTGTGTGTGTGTGTGTGTGTGTAAGGATGGGAGAATGCTTGTGTCTATGTGTAAGGTTGGGAGAGTACTTGTGTGTGTAAAGTGGGAATAGTGCTTGTGTGTGTTTAAGGGTGAGGGAATGTGAGTGTGCTTGTGTGTGTGTAAGGGTGCAACTGTGCTTGTGTGTGTGTGTAAGGATGGGAGAGTGCTTGTGTCTATGTGTAAGGTTGGGAGAGTGCTTGTGTGTGTGTAATTGTGGGAATAGTGCTTGTGTGTAAGGGTGCAAGTGTTCTTTTTGTGTGTGTGTTTAAGGGTGGGAAAGTGTGAATTTGCTTGTGTGTGTGTGTAAGAGTGTGACTGTGTGTGTGTGTAAGGGTGGGAGAGTGCTTGTGTGTATGTGTAAGGTTCGGAGAGTGCGTGTGTGTATGTGTAAGGGTGGGAGAGTGCTTGTGTGTATGTGTAAGGTTGGGAGAGTGCTTGGGTGTGTGTGTGTGTGTGTAAGGGTGGGAATAGTGCTTTTGTGTATAGGTGCGAGTGTGCTTGTGTATGTGTGTGTGTGTAAGGGTAGGAGGGTGCTTGTGAGTGTAAGGGAAGGAGGGTGCTTGTGAGTGTAAGGGAAGGAGGGTGCTTGTGAGTGTGTGTGTAAGGGTAGTAGGGTGCTTGTGAGTGTGTATGTAAGGGTGGGAATAGTGCTTTTGTGTATGGGTGCGAGTGTGCTTGTGTGTGTGTATGGGTAGGAGGGTGCTTGTGTGTGTGTGTGTGTGTAAGGGTGGGAATAGTGCCTTTGTGTATGGGTGTGAGTGTGCTTGTGTGTGTGTATGGGTAGGAGGGTGCTTGTGTGTGTGTGTGTGTGTAAGGGTGGGAATAGTGCCTTTGTGTATGGGTGTGAGTGTGCTTGTGTAAGGGTGGGAATAGTGCCTTTGTGTATGGGTGTGAGTGTGCTTGTGTGTATAAGGGTAGGAGGGTGCTTGTGAGTGTGTGTGTGTGTAAGGGTGGGAATATAGTGCTTTTGTGTAAGAGTGCAAGTGTGCAAAATAAGTATATGGGTGTCAGTCCGAGAAAGCAGGAAACAATAACTGTTATACAGAGGCTAGATTGAAGAAGCTCACAATGGATATGTATAGGGGAGAGAAGGAAAGAACAATAGTGAAGTCCGTTAAATCCAGAATATTGCATTCAAAGAGAACGGTACTAACACTGTAAAGAGCTATGTCTAAGCTCTTAGATTATCAGCAGGCAGGTTTATAGCCCCACGGCTAACAATGAAACTCCTAGACTCCAAAGGTAGGTAAAAAGCAAATGTATTAAAATCAAAGGACAGATTACACAGACTGCATCGGCCAAGGGACAGAGAAGCATACAAGAACCATTTGAATTAACTTTCAGATACTAAAACGGAAAGCTTCAAATACCAGCCATGTGTGTGTGTAAGGGTAGTTCCTGTATTAGTATGAGAGAACACTTTGGGTGTGCATAAGAGTGCATAAGGGTAAAAAGAGCACCTACCTTGTGGACAAGGTTGGTGTACAAGAAAAGGGGAAGTATCTAATGGGTGTGTGAAAGAGTAGGATATATATCTAGGGAGTGTGAGCAAAAATAGGAAAAGCACCAGCATGGGTGTGCACAAGGATGGGTTCTGCTTAGGTGTGTGCATGCAAGAATGGGAAAATACCTGGGCGTGTGTGCACATATGAGAGAGAGATCATAATGAGTGTGTGTAAAGAAAAAAGTGAGCCTGTGTAGTGTGCATAAAGGGAAAAAAGTGCTTGTGCGTATATAACAGTAGGAGAGGACCTGGCAGATGACATAAGAGCTCCTGGCAGGTGTGCATAAGAGTAGGAGAAAGCCTAAGGATTTACGTAAGAGTTAGAGAATGCAAAATGATTTTTGTTTATATATGTCTGTTTTTTAATGGTGGTTAAGTGCCTCTGGTGTTGTGCATAAGGATGGGAGAGTATATGGGGTGTGTATATTTAAAGGGATATGGAACCCAAAATGTTTATTTCATGATTCAGATAGGGCATGGTATTTCAAACAACTTTCCACTTTACTTCTATTATCTAATTTGCTTCAGTTTCCTGGTATTCTTTATTGATAATAATACCTAGGTAGGCTGGGACATAGCTGCTGATTGATGACTCCATATATATTGCCTCTTGGCACCCAATGTGTTCAGCTAGCTGCCAGTACTGCATTGCTCCTCCTTACACAAAGGATACTAAGGGAACAAAGCAAATTTAATAATAGAAATACATTGGAAAGTTGTTTAAAATGGTATGTTCTATCTGAATCCTGAAATATTTTTGGGGCAGTTCATATCTCTTTAAGCTGATCACCTCTCCACTGCAACTTGGAAGAGGCGATCACCTCAGGTACAAGGCCAGGAGAGGCTCATGGACCAATCTGAATTGAAGCACATTGCTGACTGTTGGTTGCATTGTTGCGCTACTCACAAATTGGCAGCTTTCATTACTTCTGAGAGGCTGTACCAACCCTCTTCTGTAAGTAATAAAAAAAAGACTCACAGTGAGATGAGGCTAGGAGATCATACAAACATGCGCCCATTGGGATGCTAAAATCAACATTACATTTTTATAACAATGCAGTTAAGTAGCAATACGACAAACTTTTTTTAAAAGTTGTTGTTTACTATACCTTTAAGGAGAAAATATTGTGAAGATAAAATATACAGAAAGGGGTGTATGTTTATGTGAAGCCTAAAAGCAGTTCAGAAGACAGAGGACTTCATTCCTTATGCTTTAATGTATATGTTCAAAATATTGTCCATATAGTAAATATTTTTTTAAAATAATTGTTTAATGTCTTAGTGCTCATACAGAATTCAGCAAAGACTTTCAGGAAGACTTATTCCTCAGGTATAGGTGTTTGTATATCATGGCATACATATAGAAACTTCTGGTTCTGATGTACCTTATGCGTCAAATCATAGAAAAAAATGTGTGTTCATGCCAAAGTTAAAGCTTTAAATTTCAAATATTGGGTTTTAGTTGTCTTTTATTATAAACTTGAAATATCAGCTTTATGCTCCCTGCCTTACAACAAAACATTTTTTAACCTTCTGCTGTGTAATAAAGAGTTCAAGGGTAAGATGATGCAGACATTTTTTTAATTTGTACTTTTATGTGTTGAGGGAAAATAGAGCAGAGGTTATTCCATACAAACATATATCATAGTAACTTAAGGTTTGGTCTGATATAGAAGAATTAACTGCAGTTCCTATGTGATGCCAGACAGGAGAGTATGCCACAGATGAAGAAGATGAAGAGATGAGCCCCATGTTCCCGGGTGGTGAGATGGCTATTGAAGTATTTGAGCTGCCTGAAGGAGAGGACACACTTTCCCCAGTAGATATGGATCCTGAGAAACTGGTGCACAAATTTAAAGAGGTGAAACACAAATTATGACCTATGTTGTTTCAATATATGTATTGCATTTTGAGTTATCCGATTTTTATATATATTTATTTATAAATTCCCTTTTACAGCTTCAGATCAAACATGCTGTCACAGAGGCTGAGATTCAACAGCTAAAAAGAAAGGTGAAAGAAAGCATTCTACTTCCATCACAGTACCCAACCAAAATCTATCACATTCTCAAACTTCTGTCATCCAACCCCCCTCACAAAACACACCTCGTCCAACACCTCCCTGGTAACCAGTCATAGCACAGGTTCATAAGGCTACTCTAACCATCAATTATCTAATAAGTCAAAAGGCTTTCCTTCCAGGTAAAGCCTCACAACCCTACATAATTGTAAAGAGCCAGCCCAATTGTTACTTGCTACACTTGTATCAACATAATCATAATTATATAGACTTTTCTGATTATAAATGGTTATTAATGTTTTTTCCTAATATTTTTCTAATATCCTTTCCCCTTCAGCTGGCAGGCCTGGAGCAGGAGCGATCTCGCTGGCGAGTGGAGAAAGTCCAGCTGCAACAGAGTGTCCAGGAGAACAGGGAGAGGGTGGAGAAGCTACAAGGGTACTGGATGGAGGCACAAAGCTTGTGCCAAGCTGTGGATGAGCACCTGAAGGAGACTCAAGCTCAACATCAGGGACTGGAACGCAAATACAGCAAGGCAAAGAGACTCATCAAAGACTACCAACAAAAGTAAGCTATTCCTAACAAATCAATTTGTCCAAAAATCTCATAATCTATGGTTGGTACGTTAATCTCAAATACCACTCAAAAATTGTTCATTAGTTATATTAAGACAGTATCTTTTTTCTCCAAAATCATAAATCTTTACCTTGCCCTTTTACCTCCATTTTTTTCACTATCGCAGATCTTCTTTTCTCTCCAATCCCTAAAGAACTCTTTCCTAAATCTTCTATTTCCAAAGCCCAAGGTCAATACAGTCAAACATGCCATTCAATAAGATGCATGCCTGTCTTGCAAATAGACATCCTTCAAAAGAAAGAGCAGGGAAAGTCACAAGAGGAGTGGCTCTATGATATAAAGGACTCAAAGGTTTAGAGATTAGGTCAAAACTATATGCTGTGTAATTGTGTTCTAATCTGTCTCTACTTATTTAGTTTTTTTTATTCTTCTCATTCATTGATCTTCCACTTCACGTTCAATCATCTTTCAACCATAATTCATACATTGATTTTCTCTGTCTCAACACTCATCTCCACATTCATCTATTTTAACCCTATTCATCTAGCTTCTCAATGATTAGTTTGCTAACTCTCATGCATCCTCTTTTCATTTAATTTATCTATCTTCTCTTTCTCAGTAATCTCCTATTGCTAGATTATATATCTCTTAATTCATCAATTCTAATTTAAACCTATCTCTCCTTCATCTGTCTCCTTTGCATCAACTATCTTTTCCTCATCCAAATATTTCATAACGTTCTTTTTTATCCCTCTGTGTCCTTTATTTCATCCATCTATTTTATTCCTTCCATTCTTATTTTTTCCCCACCATTCAATAGTCTTCCTCTATACCTCTATGTGTTATTCCATCTCTCTCCATACATATAAACACACATTCCTTTATGTCTTCTTCTTATCATTTATCTATTTTACTCGCATTAAACTATCTCTCTATATTAATTCCTTTATTTTTTTCTAATTATTCATATTTTTTTCTCAATCCTGACCATTTATTTTCCACATCTTTAACTCTTCTATCTTTAATTTGTAATTATTCTCATTCATTCATATGCTTCTTCTCATACACCTATCTATATCTCTTTTTGATTCAGTCCATCTATCTTTCTAATCTATACATTTGAATTATCCATTTCTTTCTTACCCATATCCTTTCTTTCCATTTCAACACGTTCTACTTCCCATCAAAATTATTTTCCATTGATTTCATGTGCTGTCTTTAGGAGTGGGAATGCCAAGTTTTTTTTAGCAGTTCTCTTAGTACTCAAATTGGCAACTTGCAATGGTGAATTAATTTAGGTGTTGCCAACATTTTAAAATGATGACATTATTTTCAAAGGGAGCAGGACTTCTTGAAGAAAGAGGAAATGCAGAAGCAGTCATTGGAGGAGGTGGAGACAGCGCATGCAGCAGAAATCCTGAGGCTGCAGGACAAGGTGTCGCCCTCTTTCTGTTTAAATCCTATTCTATATGGTCTCTTATGTTCTATGTCTTTCTTCAGTTTATTTCTCCTTCACTTAATCCCCTTCATTCCAACTATTCTCTACCACATTTTCATCAACAATTTAACACATTCTTAAAGGGACAGTCTACACCAGAATTTGTATTGTTTTAAAAGATAGATAATCCCTTTACTACCCATTACCCAGTTTTGCATAACCAACAAAGTTAAATTAATACACTTTTTGCCTCTGTGATTACCTTGTATTAAAGTCTCCTCTGACAGCCTCCTGATCACATGACTTTTTATTTATTATCTATTGACTTACTATTTAGCCAATTAGTGCTGAGTTGTGCTGACTTTTAAATAACTCCACGAGCATGAACACAATGTTATCTATATGGCGCACATGAACTAGTACCTGTTGTGAAAACCAAATAAAAACGCATGTGATAAGATGCTGTCTATAGTGACATAGAAACAGGCAGAAATTTAGAGGTTTAAATGTTATAAAGTATGTTAACATAACAATGTTGGTTATGCAAAGCTGGGAAATGGGTAGTAAAGGTGTCATCTATCTTTTTAAACAGTAACAATTTTGGTGTAGACTGTCCCTTTAAATGTTAACTGATTTTTAAAAATAATATATATATATATATATATATATATATATACAGTATTAATAAAACATCAAGTTATATGACTGAAAAACTTGTATATCAATTTGATTTAATAGAAACATTTTCTTGAATTAGCATGCCTAGCCAGTGATGTGTCCACCTTAGTGTGAACATTTATTCCTCCATAAAAAAAGAATATGTACTTGTATTTGTACCCTAGACAATGTAGAATAAATGCATACCTTAGCACACAAACGCCTAGATTACGAGTTTTGCGCTATAGAGGGTGAAAACGAATGCAACAAAAGTTGCGTTATTTCACCCTCCATAGCGCTGCCATTATGAGTTACTGAAAAGCCTGCTTGTGCGTGCGTTATAGTGGCTATAAGCTCCATACTACACAAAAGCCAACGGCTGATTTCACATGCATAGACATCAATAGGGAGAGAGTGTTAGAAAAAAACACCTGAAGCGCGGAATGAAAAGCTCCATAACGCAACCCCATTGATGTCTATGGGGAAAAAAAGTTATGTTTAAACAACCTAACATAAACCCCAAGTCTAAACACCCCTTATCCACCACCCCCGACATCGCAGACACAGAAATAAACGTATTAACCCCTAATCTGCCGCTCCCGATATCGCCAACACCGAAATAAATGTATTGACCCCTAATCTGCTGCTCCGGACATCGCCGCCACTAATAAAAGTTATTAACCCCTATTCCGCCACTAACCCGACATCGCCTCCACTAAATAAAGTTATTAACCTCTGGCCTCCCACATCACCGCCACTAAATAAACCTATTAACCCCTAAACCGCCAGCCCCCCACATCGCAAAAAACTAAATTAAACTATTAACCCATAAACCTATCACCCCCTAATTTTAAATTAAAATTACAATATCCCTACATTAAAATAATTAAAAACTTACCTGTGAAATTAAAAAAACCTAAGTTTGAACTACTAATCTATTATACTAAAATTAAAATAACTACCAATTAAAAAAACTAAATTACACATTAAAAAAACCTAACACTACTAAAACAATTTAAGTCTAAAATGACAAAAAAATAAAAAATACTAAATTACAGAAAATAACAAACACTAAATTACGAAAAATAACAAACAAAATTATCAAAAATAAAAACAATTACACCTAATCTAATAGCCCTATAAAAATAAAAAAGCCCCCCAAAATAAGAAAAAAACCCTAGCCTACGATAAACTAAAATGGCCTTTTGTAGGGCATTGCCCTAAAGAAATCAGCTCTTTTACCTGGAAAAAAATACAAAGACCCCCCAACAGTAAAATCCACCACCCAACCAACCACCCAAAATAAAAAACCTAACTCTAACAAAAACCTAAGCTACCCATTGTCCTGAAAAGGGCATTTGTATGGGCATTGCCCTTAAAAGGGCATTCAGCTCTTTTACTTAAAGCCCAAACCCTAATCTAAAAACAAAACCCACCAAAAAAAAAAAAAAAACTAACACTAATCGCCGAAGATCCACTCAAAGTCCGGACATCCAGGCGGCGAGGTCTACATCCATTCAGGTGGCGTCTTCTATCTTCTTCCAGGCGGCGTCTCCCAGTGGCGCGGAGTGGGTCCATCCTTGAAGACATCTGGTGCGGAGCATCCTCTTCATACGGACACCGCCGTACACTGAATCCTCAATGGAAGGGAGCCTTTTCAAAATGGCGTCACTTGCATTCCTAGTGGCTGATATGATTTTTGAAATTCAAATCAGCCAATAGGATGAGAGCTACTGAAATCCTATTGGCTGTTCAAATCAGCCAATAGGATGAGAGCTACTGAAATTCTATTGGCTGATTTGAATAGCCAATAGAATTTCAGCAGCTCTCATCCTATTGGCTGATTTGAATTTCAAAAATCAAATCAGCCAATAGGAATGCAAAGAACACCATTTTGAAAAGGCTCCCTTGCACTGAAGATTCAGTGTACGGCGGTGACCGTATGAAGAGGACACTCCGCGTCGGATGTCTTCAAGGACGGGCCCGCTCCGCCGGGATGAAGATAGAAGACGCCGCTGGGATGAAGATAGAAGATGCCACCTGGATGAAGATAGAAGACGCTGCCTGGATGGATGTAGACCTCGCCGCCTGGATGTCTGGACTTTAGAAACTGTGAGTGGATCTTTGGGGGTTAGTGTTAGTTTTTAAAAAAATCTTTTGGGTGGGTTTTGTTTTTAAATTAGGGTTTGGGCTTTAAGTAAAAGAGCTGAATGCCCTTTTAAGGGCTATGTAAAAGAGCTGAATGCCCTTTTAAGGACAATACCCATACAAATACCCTTTTCAGGGCAATGGGTAGCTTAGGTTTTTGTTAGAGTTAGGATTTTTATATTTTGGGAGGTTGGTTGGGTGGTGGGTTTTACTGTTGGGGGGTTCTTTGTATTTTTTTTTTCGGGGGGCATTTTTATTTTTATAGGGCTATTAGATTAGGTGTAATTGTTTTTATTTTTGATAATTTCGTTTGTTATTTTTTGTAATGTAGTGTTTGTTATTTTTCGTAATTTTGTATTTTTTATATTTTTGTAATTATAGACTTCATTTTTGTTAGTAGTGTTAGGTTTTTTTTAATGTGTGATTCAGTTTTTTTTAATTGGTAGGTATTTTAATTTTAGTATAATAGTTATGTTAGGTTAATTGTTAGTTTAAACTTAGGTTTTTTTAATTTCACAGGTAAGTTTTTATTTATTTTAAGATAGGGATATTGTAATTTTAATTTAAAGTTAGGGGATTGTTAGGTTTAGGGTTTATTAGTTTAATTTAGTTTTTTGCGATGTGGGGAGCTGGCGGTTTAAGGGTTAATGTGGGCAGTGATGTGGGAGGTCAGAGGTTTAGGGGTTAATAACTTTATTTAGTGGCGGCGATGTCGGGGAGCAGAGGAATAGGGGTTAATAGCTTTATTATAGTGTCAGCGATGTTGAGGTGCGGGGGAATAGGGGTTAATAAAGTTATTATAGTGGCAGCGATGTCGGGGAGCGGCGGAATAGGGGTTAATAACTTTTATTAGTGGCGGCAATGTTTGCGATGCAGGAGGGTGTCGGAATAGGGGTTAATAGGTAGTTTATGGGTGTTAGGGTACTTTGTAACAGTTTAGTTATGAGTTTTGTGAAACATTTTTGTTGCCCAAAACTCATAACTACTGCTTTCAGATGGCACAAAGGATCGTGTCGGTATAGGCTGTAACGCAAGCATTTTAGCCTCACCGCACAACTTGTAATACCCAGGCAAAAACATCATATTATTGAGTGCAGGATTGACAGTGCGTTACAGGCTAAAATGCTTGCGGTATAGCTATACCGACAAGACTCGTAATGGCTGCGTTACTGTTTTTACGCGGAAATGGCCATTTTTTCAGCGTTAAAACCGTAACACAAAACTCGTAAACTAGGTGAAATAAAATACTGTTTGCCAGTCTATGAGACAAGCAAACCAAATTAACTAGAAATATATACACTCATAACTATATCAGGAAAAGCTAAATTTAAATAAAAAACATTCACCAGCAAAGTAGTTCCATAAAACATAAAGATTGATAGACATTACCTTTGAAATTATAGGGTTTTAGTGAAATATTTAGGGGCCTATAATGTGGTTAGTTATTGTAAAGTCTTTGCATTTCTTTTAGGCATTTACCACAGCTAAGTTCAGACATTAATATTTGTCCTTTGGGGTAAAGTAAATCTGAGAAAACTCATACATTTATTATTATTTTTTTTAAATGCTGTGTTCCTCATTTTCATTGCTGGTATGTAAGCAAAGGGGATTGCATATATCTACATAATTATATATTGCTGGTTTAGTTCCTTCTTGTAGCAAGGTATGAAAGTTATTTAGTTAGGAAATGTTCTTCCATCTTACAGCTGTGGTATATTTGTTTTTGTGGCATAGAATATTTATGTTTAGTAATATTTTTCTTACTATAATAGTTCTGTTCTCTCACCTTATTTGTGTGTTTCTTGGCTACATGAACTTTACTTGTGGAATTTTAGTATATATGTACAGACTCTTGTATCTTCCTTTCTGTTCTATTCCCCCTTCTTTATATACAGGTGGCCCTCGTTTTACAACGGTTCAATTTACACCGTTTCAGAATAACAACCTTTTTTTCCAGTCATGTGACTGCTATTGAAAAGCATTGAGAAGCAGTGCATTTATTAAAATAGCAAGTAGGTGGAGCTGTCCACTTGTGTTGCAGCAAAGCCAAGCAAGCTGAAATTAATCAGTTTAACCAGACCTGAGCTATCGAGTAGATTTCAAAGGAACAAGATCTTCCTGTCTATAAATCAGTCCAGATTGGAATGCATAGAAAGAACTGTTTGCAGAAAAATGCAAGTGAAGTCTGTGTTGTGTGATTATTTTATTAGGTTTATAATGCTGTTTAGCAAATGTTTTTTCATTTAACTGAATATAGTTTAATTTATATTCTGTGTTGTGTGATTATTTTGTTAGGTTTATAATGCTGTTTTGCATTTAAAGTCTTCATTTCAAAGCTTTAAAAATAATATATTAGGTGTTACTTATGACAATTTTGAGAGGGGCCTGGAACCTATCTCTCTCACTTCCCATTGACTTACATTATAAACTGGGTTTCAATTTACAACGGTTTCGATTTACAACCATTCCTTCTGGAACCTAACCCCGGCGTAAACTGAGGGCTACCTGTATTTACCCCTTTCATACCTGTGTTCTGTCATTCCTTCCATCCTTCTCTCTTATTCTATGTTTTTGGTATGTACAGCATTCTGTATTCTTCATGGCATATATCTGCTTTATTCAGACTCTTTCATTCCATTCCTCTTTTTTATCTCTGTTATTGATTTTTCATTGGTTCACCCTTCAATTATGTATTTGATATGTACATTATTTAATCTGTTATTCTTTGTTATCTCTCTGCTTTTTGCTCAACATTAATTCATCATCTCTTCCACCTCTAAAGTGCAATCCACACTATCTCTTCCTAAATTCTTCTCTTTAATATAGCTTTCCTTTTATTCAAGCTCTTTCTCTTTTATCATGGCTTTAATTACAATTTACTCCATTTTCCTTCTGTAGTCTCTGTTTTCTTCATCTTTTCTTATTCGTCTTTCTTTCCCCCATAAATTACCATTAGTACATGTAGTATCTTTTTTATTGATCATACTTTCAAACTATTGTTTTCTTTTTTCAGGTCTCAGAGTTGGAAAAAAAGCTCCTCACTCTTCAGTCTCCAATCCTCCCATAAATCCAGTGTTATAAAGGGTGGGAGTATTGGGCAGGTGACTACACTTGCAGGATGTCTCCGCACCCAGTGAAGGGACCACAGACACTTGCTTCCTTTCTGCTGCTCATTTTTTGCCCCCATTATTGGGGGTTAGGAGTATTATTCACTGGGATCTGAACTTATGATTATGATGCGCAAAGGCATTTTTAATGGACCTAACTGGGATCTCAGCTGGATGTGTGTTGACTGTGACTAAGTGGCCTGTGCTTTCTGGTTGCCACTTACTGCTCCATGGCCTTTGTTTAGTGATGGCCTTGTTATGTCTAAGGGACCCTGGTGGCTCTTTAGATTCTTGATGGCCAAGTGGCTCTGGTAGAATGTGCGGTGGCTGTGGCCCTGTGTCCTGGACTCTGCGTGTCTCTGTAATGTGTCCGTGATGGTGGTCTGTGTCTATTATTGCGCTAGAGATCATGATGTGTGCCCCATTCATCTTACTATCCCCTCCTGCTCCCTTGAAGGTCTACACCCTCCCTCTCTCATACTCTTATACTTTCTCATACATAGAGTGATTGGCTGTTAAAAATACAAGAGTCAAAGAAGTAATGTCTGTGCACAGTGAGGTAATATAGCTGTGAATGGTGTGTGTCTGAACAACAAGGCTTGCTGTTTGTGTACATGATGTAATGTGTATATGAAAAGTCAAGCTTAATCAAAAACACACACATTTACACAGACACAAGTAACATAATGTATATACATACATATACACACACACTCTTACATGCGTACATATGTACATACATATAGTCGATTTGATCCAGACTGTAAATCTTAGATACCAACAAGGTTAGGTAAACAAAAACGACTACCTGCAAAGTGACATCTGAGCCCATTAAGAAATCACACGCACACAGCAAAGTGTCTGTAACATTTTAACATATACTAGGTGTGTGTCTGAGGAGTTAGATTAGGCAGTGTGTGTATATATTAGTGTAGGGTGTGTACCTGCCCGATGTATATAGCTCTGTTTAACTGAGAGCCAGACTTTGTCACTGACATCACTACCTGCACCCATACGGCTGATGCCAACATGGTAACGATATTATGTCCTGGCAAGAAATCTGCCTGTTGCCATATCCACTGCAGGCGACACACTCATGTGGAGACTATAGCAGAAAATATTGCAGTAAATCAAGAAGGAAGAAATAGGCATACATTTGACTTCTATAATTTAAAATTTTAACTTTTCCCTAAAATAGTGGGAAATTTGTATATTTTGAACATGGGACATAGAGGGGGAGGGGTAATACGAGGACCAATCCAAGACTGTTTGAATGGTTGATGGGGGGGAGGGGGGAGTGAGTAATATAGTGCCAAATTAATATCTGTTTATTTATTGCTCTGTTATTGAGAAAACAGGAATATTGGAAATTATGTATAAATATGTGACATGGGTCCACTACGGGGATGAAAACAATCAAAACATTTGTGCGAGTTAATGGATCATGAACAAAAAAAATCTTGGCATTAAACTAAACCTAATTCTGCATTTGTCAATTTTATAATTGGGAACAGTGAGTTATAGGGAAAGTTACATGGAGTAATAGGCGGTATAGGGACAGCTTACATGAACCTGTCTAAAAGGTTGTAAGGCTATAGGACACTAGAGAGGGTTATAAGAGCAACGTTTAAGAGCACTTCCATTATTTTACAAACACCTGTATAATAATTTTGGATGATTTTCCAGAAAGAGTTAAAGAGTAGAGTTGATTAAGCCATCTAAATGAATATAGAAGTTTACCAGTTTAAATCTTAGATCTGAGCATGGACTCTGTGTGGTAGATTCCAATCTTGCTTATATTCTTTTTGAATAGAGCAAATCAGATGGCAGCACTCCAGTAATCTTAAGAGATGTATTATTTAATCACATCAACTGCAAAAAAGACAATAAAACAACAAAGTTTTGGGTATTACCCCTTAATCATGCAACATGATTAAGGGGTAACAACCGAAATGTCATTGTTTTATTGTCTTTTTTGGAGTTGATGTGATTAAATAATACATCTCTTAAGATTACTGGAGTGCTGCCATCTGATTTGCTCTATTGGATTAACTTTTGGTGTGAGATCCTGGATGGCGTTGTCCCCCACTAGATACACAGGTGCTGGAGATAATCTATTGTAATATATTCTTATTGGACATTCAGAAGCATCACAATTAACATGCCTCATTTTTGCATTACTTTGTACCACATAAACACTTTAGGTACTTAACATCTGAACTGCATTACTACCATTATTGCAGTGCAATTGAAAAAAGACATTTCAGGTGAATGAAATTCTACATTTCTTTGCAACATTTTACTAAAATCTTTTCCAAATTATAGAATAACTCTATAAGGTCCATCAGATAGCCATTGAGATGTGGTAATGATATATGAGCATGTAAATGCCCCCTGCAACACTAAGACATTTCCCCCATCTCAAGGCTAGATTACAAATGGAGTGCAAAAATTTTAGAGCTGTTGAGCGCTAACAGCGCTCATGGTAAATCAATAGAATTCCCATATTTGTGCTGGTATTAAAAGTTGAAAGTTAAAAGCTCTCTCTCACACGAAAGACTCAGGTGCACTAACATCTGGAGGTCGGAAAACACAACTGCACTAACTCCCTTTCCTCCATATAATTCTATTGGCTGCTCAGAAAAATCCTCTTCTGGCTTTTGCTCGAGCGATAACCGGAAGGTGCGTTAGGCCAACTGCACTAAAGCTAAAAGTGCATTAAGAATACTTCAAATAGCTATGTTTTTCACTTAGAAGAAAATGTTCTTTTTATTTTTAAATATATATTTCTATATATATATCTGTATATATCACTTGCAACCTTGACCATTTGTCTTCAGCAGAAAACACTTCAGCAGAGGAAACCCAGTGTTACCAAACAAATGCATAGTACTTTAAAGGGACATAAAAGTATAACAAGAAAATGTTATAATGTGATAAAGTATATCAGAATTGCACTTTTACTTATATATAACGAAGTGTCTAACCCCTTCAAATTCAGCCCCAGAGCAGTAATGAACTAATGGGAACTAGCTGAACACATTTGGTAAGCCAATCATGGGCTAGATTGCGAGTAGAGCGCAATTTAATGCTCCAGCTAGAGCATAAACCACAATATATATGGAGGCATTTTGTGCACGTCGGGTTGCATTTGAATTACAAGTTGAAAGTAAAAAGTTTGCCTGCAAGTGAAAAACCGACGTGCTCTAAAAATATATCGCTACCGCATTAACTTCTCTCCTATAGAACTCAATGGAGAATGAAAACTGAAAAAAAAATTAACACCCATAATCATGCGCTAACCCGATTGCGTTTATTCAAGTGTGCTCAACCTGACATGAAATATGAATATTTCACATTCCAATGTTCTTCACATAGAAGAATATGTTCTCTTTATTCTTAACTAAATATTTATATATAAATATATATGATGAATTTTTGGTAAAATTTATAACTATCCCTTTATAATTTATATGATTATATATAGGTATGGGTATATACAGATACAGTATATATAGGATTATCTATTTAAAAATATATAAAACATTTTCCCCTATGTGAAGAATATTGGAATGTAAAATATTTGCAGTGCATACACAGTTAAACACATTATTAAATATTACATTTGAATACAAATAATTTTTCTTGTTTTAAGGTATTTAAGTGGAAAGGGCTCCAATGTACAATGGGCTTTAACATATAAATGCATAAATATCCATGTCTAAATATGGGTATGAATGTATGTATATATATATATATATATATATATATATATATATATATGTAAGTACATACATATTTAAATATCTATCAGCTAGATTACAAGTCTGTGCGTTCATCTTTTAATGCTGAAAATATGGTATTTTCAGCGTTATAACAGCAACGCAGCCATAACAAGTCTTGTCGGTATAGGTGTACCGCAAGCCTTTTAGCCTGTAATGCAACGTCAGTACCGCACTCTTAAAAATTATGTTTTTTTAATGGGATTCCCATAGCACTGCTATTGCAAGTTTTGCGGTGAGGTAAAAAAAACGGCGTTACAGCCTAAAACGACAAGATCCGTAACGCCATCTAAAAGCAGTAGTTATATACAAAGTACACTAAACACCCATAAACTACCTATTAACCCCTAAACCGAGGCCCTCCCGCATCGCAAACACTATATTAAAGTTATTAACCCCTAAGCTGCCGCTCCCAACATCAACACCACTAATAAAAATTATTAACCCCTATTTCGGCACTCCCCGACATCGTCACCACTATCATAAAGTTATTAACCCCTAAACCACTACCCTCCCGCATCGCAAACACTATTTAAATATTATTAACCCCTAATCTGCCATCCGCCCCCACTATACTTAAGTTATTAAGCCCTACACCACCGCCACTATCATAAACCTATTAACCCCTAAACCGCAAACCCCCACAACGAAATATATTAAAATAAAATATTAACCCCTAAACCGAAAGCCCCCCACATCGCAATAAACTAAATTAAACTAGTAACCCCTAAACCAAACGCCCCCCTAACTTTAGATTAAAATAACAATTTCCCTATCTTAAATTAAATTAAAACTTAGCTGTCAAATTAAAAAAACTAAGTTTAAACTAACAATTAAAATAATATAATTATTAAACTAAAATTAAACTAACTACCAATTAAATTAAACTAAACTACACATTAAAAAACTCTTACAAAGTATCTAATTTCAAAAAATAAAAAAGAGCAAATTACAAAAAATAACAAACACTAAATTCCGAAAAATAACAAATTAAATTATCCAAAATAGAAAAGAATTACACCTAATCTAATAGCCCTATCAAAATAAAAAAGCCCACCCAAAATAAAAAAAAAACCCTAGCCTACAATAAACTACCAATAGCCCTTAAAAAGGCCTTTTGTGGGGCATTGCCCTAAGTTAAACAGCTCTTGTACCTGTAAAAAGAAATACAAAGACCCCACCAACAGTAAAACCCACCACCCAAAATAAAAAAAAATAATTCTAAAAAAAAAAACCTAAGCTACCCATTGCCTTGAAAAAGGCATTTGGATGGGCATTGCCCTTAAAAGGGCATTTAGCTCTTTTGATGCCCAAACCCTAAACTATAGAAAAAAACACCCAAAAAACCCTTAAAAAAACCTATCACTAACCCCCGAAGATCCACTTACAGTTTTTGAAGTTCCGCTTGAACGATCTTCATCCAGGCGGCGAGAAGTCTTCATCCAGGCGGCCTCTTCAATCTTCATCCAGGCGGCATCTTCTATCTTGATCACAATGTCGCGGTGCGGGTCCATCCTGAAGACATCTGGCATCTGGCACAGAGCAACCTCTTCATACGGTCGCCGCCGTACACTGAATCTTCAATGCAAGGAAGGTGATTCAAGATGGCGTCCCTTGCATTCCTATTGACTGAAAAATTTGAATCAGCCAATAGGAATTAGAGCTGCTAAAAGCCTATTGGCTGTTTAAATCAGCCAATAGGATTTAAGCAGCAATCATTCTATTGTTTTGTTTTTTTTAGTTAAGGGTTTGGGCAGCAAACGAGCTAAAAGCCCTTTTAAGGGAAATGCCCATCCAAATGCCATTTTCAGGGCAATGGGTAGCTTAGGTTTTTTTAGATAGTTTTTTTTTATTTTGTGGGTTTGGGGGAGTGGGGGTTTGCAATGTTAGTGGGGGTTTGTATTTTTTTTACAGGTAAAAGAGCTGTTTAACTTAGGGCAATGCCCTACAAAAGGCCCTTTTAATGGCCATTGGTAGTTTATTCTAGATTAGGTTTTTTATTTTGGGGTGTTTTTTTTTTTTTTTTAAATGGGTATTAGAATAGAGATAATTTTTTTGTTATTTTGTGTAATGTATTTTTTTCCGTTTTGGAGGTGATTTATTTTTAGATTAGGGCTTGGGCAGCAAAATAGCTAAATGCCCTTTTAAGTGCAATGCCCATACAAATGCCCTTTTCAGGGCAATGGGTAGATTAGGTTTTACTTTATTTTTATTTTGTGGGTTTGGGGGTGGGGGTTTGTATACTGTTAGGGGTGTTTGTTTTGTTTTGTAGCAAAAGAGCTCTTAACTTTAGGGCAATGCTCTACAAAAGGCCCTTTGTAGTTTATTCTAGATTAGGCTTTTTTTTTTTTTTTGCTTTTTAAAGGGTATTATAGTTTTTATTTTTTGGGATAATTTCGTTGTTTTTTTTTTTTTGCAATGGTAGGTTTTTTTATTTTTTGTGATTTTAGTGTTTTTTTTATTTTTTGTAATTTTAGGTTTTAGTGTAAGGTAGCTTAGGTTTTATTTCACAGGTAAGTTTGTATTTATTTTAACTAGGTAGTTAGTAAATAGTTAATAACTATTTACTAACTAGTCTACCTAGTTAAAATAAATACAAACATACCTGTGAAATAAAAATAAAACCTAAGCTAGCTACAATATTTCACAGGTAAGTATGTATTTAGTTTTAAATAGGTATTATTTAGTTAATAATTGTAAGTTTAATTTAGCTCTATTGTAATTATGTTAAAGTTAGGGGGTGTTAGGGTTAAGGTTACGTTAGGGTTACAGTTAGGTTTAGGGTTACGTTAGGGGTAGGTGTAGGGGTTAATTATTTAATTTAGATTTTTGTGATGTGGGGGGCTGGTGGTTTAGGGGTTAATAGATTTATTTAGTGGTAGTGATGTGGGGTGCAGAGGAATAGGGGTTAATAACTTTAGTATAGTGGCAGCGATATTGGGAGCGGCAGATTAGGGGTTAATAACATTATGTAGGTGTCGGCGATGTCGATGGGGGGCAGATTAGGGGTTAATAACATTATGTAGGTGTCGAGGATGTCAGGGGGAAGCAGATTAGGGGTGTTTAGACTTGGGGTTTATGTTAGGGTGTTAGAAATGATCAGATCTAACATCTGAACCGCAGTGAAGTGCGCAAAATAATAAATTAGGGGGAGAAAAAAGAAAAGAACCAAAAATTAATCAGCACTAATGTTAGTGTTTTAGAAAGTGCCCATAAATGCTATTGGTAAACACTCATAATAATTAATTAACACTTGAATAATGTGAATAATATAAACAGTGATTGGTAAAAATATAAAATACATGAAATTATAATAATCTTTAGAGTAATGGGCACAACAAAGTCACTGTTTGTAATAAACAGTGGTAATCTTCAGTTCGATGTGACACAGAAGTGAGGCAGCACTCTCTGGGAAACAATGATGATAGTAGGTAGTCCTAGAAGACAAAGGAGAGGCGCTTCATGGTATAATAATGTCTATAATCAAATGTGCATCAGTCACAAATGGCAACTCACAATTTTGAAGAGCAAACCTAGTGCTATATAAGGCAAACCGAGACCAAAGAGTCGCTCGGTAGACTCGTCACTAGCCCAGCTGGGCTGATATCCAAAAAAGAGAACCAAACAATCTGTCAGGCAATCCCCAGCCTCTGGTACTGACCCTTAGTACAGGTGCTCAGACGATTAAATGAGACAAGTCCCACTTGTAAGATGACCGAAAGGCCAAATATCCAAAAGTGCAAAATAACACAGGAGCGGCAGCATGTTCGTGTAGAATCTGGTATTTTATTAAAAGTATAAAAACATATAAAATAACAGCAACGCGTTTCTCGGCTCAATCGGCCGTTTCATCAGGCTGTAATGACAATAATACACAGTCTTAACTATATACGCTCCTCAGACCAATAGATATCAAGAATCCACACGCCCCTCTCACACATCCACAGTGTCCATCAGCGTGGCGTATCTAATGATACACCTGAAACCGGTGCCATCACAATGAGGGGGAGGGCATGGATTGAGTACCGATATAACAGGTTACTTTAGCACAAAAGTTTGGTAGTAGATGATCACATATAACTTTATATGATACAATCGTAACAAATTCATGTGACAATCTGATGACCTAACCATAATATTTTGTCGATTAAATAAGTGTAACATAAATTGGTTAGACATTATAGTTACATAAATTAGAAATGAGAATAAAAAACAGTTCTATTAATAAACATGGAAAGAAAAAAAATAAATTGGTTAAAATATTTGTCTTAACTGCAAAAAATATATCTAAAAAATTATATATAATATTATAATGGGGTTAAGAACGAACCCATGGGAGTCTATAAACAATAAAGATTATGAAAATATGTATATATATATGTATGTGACCAAGAGTATTAGAACATTATCTGATCTACAAATATTAAGCACACGTCATAACAGCAATATTTGTAGTAGAATCGTTCAATTCATGATATACCATTAGATCACACATTCAAAAGATGAACGTTCATGACAGTATGGTTAAAAGTTTCATATTCATGACCGCATAGTGCGTGTAGTGCCATATTCCATTAAACCTAGACCGATAAATCATAGTCTTTGAATATGGCCATCAACGCACAATGCAGGCATGATTAGAAAAGGTTCAAGCACAATGTAATAGGACAGAGTTCATAAGGCTATGAAGTACTTAGAATACAGAAAAATATCAAGTCTAAAATTGCAGGGATATATAAATAGATAGCCCATATCTTAATGAAAAAACGATTACAACTATATTATTCCTATAAGCAGAATGATAAAACCCAAGTGTAATAAAGATTGACAGACCCAAAATCCGTTACTAATATACCTATGAAAGTTGATAATCTATACATGTATATTAGTATGTTGGATCATGATCAGACTCATATGATATAATAACCTATTATAAAAACAGAGGACTAGCTACTGAGTTGTTGGGCTAGTCTGATGTTATATATAAATATATATGTATATGAGCTGTCAATCTGAGGAAAACCGTTAATTAGACGGCCATAAAAGGAAAATTAATAATACTTAGTAGGGTCAATATTATTTTTGGATATTTATGTATTTTAATATAGACTCTAACATAAGCAAATAAATGGCTATCTGTTTCTCATAGATGGAGTCAGTCGAAAACCGCCAGATCCACATTCATGTTAAGTCCAGAAGGATATACAGTTTGTAATTTGTGGATCCAGAAGGTTTCTCTCTTTCTCAACCTACGGAATGTATTATAAATAAATGATTTTTCAATGGATTCAATTGGCACGATGGAAAAACACTCCAAATTTCATTTGTGTTTTATATTGCAATGTCTAGAGACACTATGCAATTTGAAACCTTTTTTCATTTTGCAATAGTGTTCTGACCATCTATGGCTAAGCCGTCTGCAGGTGCGCCCTACATATTGGATTCCACAAATATAGGATAACGGGTATATTATATTATTGGATGCACATGTAATCCTATCTAAAATGGGATATATTTTCTTAGTCACATGAGATTTAAAATAAGTCTTTGCATGTTTGATATGAGCACACATTTTGCATCTCTTTATTCCACACCTATATGATCCTTTCCTAGGCTTCACCTTCGTGAATATTTTGGGATTAACCATTTTTTTAGTGTGTTTAACAACCTTGCTAGGTGCTAGGATGGTTTTCAGAGTTGGTGCCCTTTTAAAGACTACCACCGGTTTATCATCCATTATATCCCCCAATATGGGATCTTTTTTTATTATTTTCCAATGCCTAGTCAGAATGTCCCTAATCTGTTCATAATTGGAGTTATACTGGGTTATAAACATTAATTTATTTAGAGGGTTCTCAGCTTTGCTGCTCTTATTAGTTATGAAATAATCATCTCTATTGTCATTCAAGGCCCTTCTATATGCACCTTCTACCAGACTGTCGGGATATCCCTTTTCTCGAATTCTCTTTTTAAGAATCTGACTCTGTTTCATAGTCTTTGATGTTACTACAATTGCGTTGGATTCTTTTAAATTGTCCATAGGGAACATTTTTATTCCAAGGATGATGGTGATCGCTTGTATAGTTTAGACGGCTACAATCCACGTTTTTTAAATAAGTGGTCCTAGTAATTTTGATATCCCGATCAATCTTTATAAAAGATCTAGAAAGACTATGGGGCCTATCTATCAAGCTCCGAATGGAGATTGATGCCCAGTGTTTCTGTCGAGTCTTCAGACTCGCCAGAAACACAAGTTATAGAGCAGCGGTCTAAAGACCGCTGCTCCATAACCCTGTCCGCCTGCGCTGATGTGGCGGACAGGATTCGCCGGAATTCAACCCGATCGAGTATGATCGGTTGATTGACACCTCCTTGTCCCTGATGCTATTGGCTGTCTCGGAATTTCTAGACAAAGATTGGTTCATTCCAGAGGCTCAGATACAATTTATTCTCCAATTAATATCCTTTATTCTTAGGCATAATTATTTTGTCTTTCCAGACCAATTTAACCTTCAGACTAAGGGTACTGCCATGGGTACTATGACTAAGCCTAGTAGTCTATGGCAGATACATAGATGATCTTATTTTTGTCTGGAGGGGTGGAGAGGACTCAGCACAAACTTTTGTGAAACACTTGAATAATAATAATAGGGGCATAAAATTTGTCAGCTGTATTCATCGTGATTCCATAGTCTTTCTAGATCTTTCTATAAAGATTGATCGGGATAACAAGATTACTAGCACCACTTCAAAAACGTGGATTGTAACAGCTATCTAAACTATACAAGCAATCACCATCATCCTTGGAAGAAAAACGTCCCCTATGGACAATTTAAAAGAATCGGACTCAATTGTAGTAACATCAAGACTATGAAACACAGAGTCAGATTCTTAAAAAGAGATTTCGAGAAAAGGGCTGGTAGAAGGTGGATATAGAAGGGCCTTGAATGACAATAGGGATGATTATTTCATAACTAATAAGAACAACAAAGCTGAGAACCTTCTTAATAAAGTAATGTTTATAACCCAGTATAACTACAATTATGAACAGAGTAGGGACATTCTGACTAGGCATTGGAAAATAATAAAAAAAGATCCCATATTGGGGGATATAATGGATGATAAACCGGTGGTAGTCTTTAAAAGGGCACCAACTCTGAAAACCATCCTAGCACCTAGCAAGGTTGTTAAACACACTAAAAAAATGGTTAATCCCAAAATATTCACGAAGGTGAAGCCTAGGAAAGGATCATATAGGTGTGGAATAAAGAGATGCAAAATGTGTGCTCCTATTGAACATGCAAAGACTTATTTTTAATCTCATGTGACTAAGAAAATCTATCCCATTTTAGATAAGATACATGTGCATCTGATTATGTAATATACCTTTTATCCTGTATTTGTGGCATCCAATATGTAGGGTGCACCTGCAAACGGCTTAGCCATATATGGTCAGAACACTATTGCAATATGAAAAAAGGTTTCAAAAATGGTTTCAATATGAAAAAGGTTTCTGGACTTAACATGAATGTGGATCTGGCGGTTTTCGACTAACTCCATCTATGAGAACCAGATAGCCGTTTATTTGATTATGTGAGAGTCTATATTAAAATACATAAATATCCAAAAATAATATTGACCCTACTAAGTATTATTAATTTTCCTTTTATGGCCGACTAATAATTGGTTTTCCTCAGATTGACAGCTTTTATATATATATATATATATATATATATATATACAGTATATGTATATATAACATCAGACTAGCCCAACAACTCAGTAGCTAGTCCTCTGTTTTTATAATAGGTTATTATATCATATGAGTCTGATCATGATCCAACATACTAATATACATGTATAGATTATCAACTTTCATAGGTATATTAGTAATGGATTTTGGGTCTGTCAATCTTTATTACACTTATCAATCTGCTTATAGGAATAATATAGGGTCTGTTTATATATCCCTGCAATTTTAGACTTAGTCTCACACTTGATGTTTTTTCTGTATTCTAAATACTTCATAGCCTAAAAGAAATAACACTTTCCAAGAAAGTAGTTTAATATCCAAAGAATGCATAGGCTCAAAAGGAGGAGCCTGCAAAATCGTCAAAACCAAATTGACACTCCAAGGAGGAGAAATAGATTTAACAACAGGTTTGATATGAATCGAAGCCTTAACAAAACAGTAAATGTCAGGAAGTTTAGCAATTATTCTATGAAATAAGACAGAAAGAGCAGAAATTTGTCCTTTTAAAAGTATTTGCAGACAAACCCTTATCCAAACTATCCTGAAGAAACTGTAAAATCCTAGGAATTCTAAAAGAAGGCCAAGAATAATCATGAGTTGAACACCATGAAATATAGGTTTTCCAAACCTGATGATACATTTTCCTTGAAACAGACTTAAGAGCCTGTATCATAGCGCTAATCACTGAGTCAGAGAAACCTCTATGACTAAGCACTAAGCGTTCAATTTCCATGCCTTCAAATTTAGAGATTTGAGATCCTAATGGAAAAATGGGCCTTGAGACAGAAGGTCTAGCCTTAAAGGAAGTGGCCAAGGCTGGCAACTGGACACCCGGACAAGATCCACATACCACATACCAAAACCTGTGAGGCCATGCTGGTGCACATGAGACTGTTCCATTATGATTTTGAAGATCACCCTTGGAAGATTAACCAGAGGCAGAAAAATATAAGCAGGTTGGTAAAACCAAGGAACTGCTTAGGCATCCACCATTTCCGCCTTAGGATCCCTGGTCCTGGAAAGGTATCTGTGAAGCTTTTTGTTTAGACGAGAGGCCATCAGATCTTTTTCTGGAAGACCCCACATCTGTACAAGAGGAAAAAACACATCTGGATGGAGAGACCACTCCCCTGGATGTAAAGTCTGATGGCTGAGATAATCTGCTTCCCAATTGTCTACACCTGGGATATGAATTGCAGATATTTGACAAGAAATGGATTCCGCCCAAGAAAGTATCCAAGATACTTCTTTCATTGCTGAAGTCCCTCCTTGATGATATACATATGCCACTGTTGTGATACTGTCTGTTTGAAAACGAATGTAACGTTCTCTCTTTAATAGCGGCCATACCTGAAGAGCTCTGAAAATAGCACAGAGTTCTAAAATATTGATTGGTAACCTCGTCTCTTGAGGTTTCCAAACCCCTTGTGCTGTCAGAGACCCCCAAACAGATCCCCAACCTGTAAGACTTGCATCTGTTGTGATCACAGTCCAGGGAGGACTAACAAATGAGGCCCCTTGAATAATAAGGTGATGGTCCAACCACCAAGTCAGAGAGAGTGGAGTGCTGGGATTTAAGTATATCAGTTGTGATATCTGAGTATAATTCCTGCACCATTGGTGCAACATGCAAAGCTGTAGGCCTCGTATGAAAAGGGACAAAGGGGGTCGCGTCCGATGCTGCAGTCATGAGACCTAAATCTTCCAAGCACATAACCACTGAAGGGAAGGATAGAGACTGAAGGTTTAGACAAGCAAAAACTAACCTTATTCGTCTCTTGTCTGTCAGAGAAAGAGTCATGGACACTAATCTACCCGGAAACCTAAAAAAGTGACCCTTGTCTGAGGAATCAAGAAACACTTTTGTAAATTGATCCTACAACCATGTCTTTGAAGAAACCACACTAGTTGTTTCATGTGAGATTCTGCTAAATGAAAAGATTGAGCTAATACCAAGATATCGTACAAATAAGGAAACACCACAATACCCTGCTCTCTGATAGAAGATAGAAGGGCACCGAGAACTTTTGAAAAGATTCTCAGAACTGTCGCTAGGCCAAACGGAAGAGCGACAAGCTGGTAATGCTTGTCTAGAAAAGAGAATCTCAGAAAACGATAGTGGTCTGGATGAATCGGAATATGAAGATAAGCGTCCTATAAGTCTATTGTGGACATGAAATGACCTTGCTGAACAAAAGGCAGAATAGTCCTTATAGTCACCATCTTGAAAGTTAGGACTCTTACAAAACTATTTAGAAATTTCAAATCCAGAATTGGTCTGAATGAACCTTTTTTCTTTGGGACAATGAATAGATTTGAATAAAAACCCAAACCCCGTTCCTGCAGAGGAACTGGAACAATCACCCCTGAAAGCTCCAGGCCTGAAATGCATTTGCGAAATGCCTGAGCCTTCACAGGGTTTGTTGGAACATGAGAAAGAAAGAATCTTCCAATAGGAGGTCTTATTCTGAAGCCTATTTGATATCCCTGAGAAACAATATTCTGAATCTATTGGTTTTGAACAGAGACTGTCCAAATGTGTTGAAATCATTTCAATCCAGTTGAACTGGATTGAGGGCTGCACATTCATGCAGTCTTAGGGACTGGATTAGGTTTTTTGAAAGGCTTGGATTTATTCCAATTTGGAGATGGTCTCCAGTTAGAGCCAGAGGCCTTAGGGGAAGGAGAAGTTTTTTGTTCTCTATTCTGACAAAAGGAATGAAAACGATTGGGAGCTTTAAATATACCCTTAGATTTCTTATCTTGGGGCAGAAAAACTCCCTTTCCCCCAGTGATAGTGAAGATAATAGAATTCAATTGAGAGCCAAATAAATTATTACCCTGAAATGATAAAGATAGTAATCTAAATTTAGACACCAAATCAGCACTCCAAGATTTAAGCCATAAAGCTCTTCTAGTAAGAATAGCTAAAGACATAGATTTAATATCAATCTTAATGACATCAAATATAGCATCACAAATAAAATGATTAGCATGTTGAAGTAAAAGAACAATGCTAGACAAGTCAGGATCTATTATCTGTTGAGCTAAACTGTCCAACCAAAACGTTGAAGCAGCAGCAACATCAACCATATAAATGTCAGGTCTAAGAATATAGCCAGTATGTAAATATGCTTTTCTAAGATAAGATTCAATCTTCCTATCTAAAGGATCCTTAAAAGAAGTACCATCTTCCATAGAAATAGTAGTACATTTAGCCAAAGTAGAAATAGCCCCATCAACCTTAGGGAATGTACATTAGAGTGTGAAGCTTTAACAGTAGATGTATTTGTACTTATAGAAACATTATCAGCATGTAATAGTTTTTCATAACAAGTGCCACATATTTGAGCTGAAGAAGTAAGATCTGCTAATTTAAAACATACATACTTAGCTTTGGTAGAATTGTGTTCAGGCAGCTTAGTTCCTACAGTAACATCAGAGGCTGGATCAGTCTGAGACATCTTGCAAAATGTAACAAAAAAGAAAAAGTGACATTTAAACAAAATATCCAATCTTCTCAAATAGCAGTTTCAGGAATGTGAAAAAATGCTTATGATAAAATTTTTATACAAAAGTAAAATCAAAAGCAAGCAACCTAGCCTTCTAAGATCAAATGAGAGCAGAGAGCAAAAAGAGGGAGACACTTATATAACAAATTTAAGGTGCCAAAAACGGCGCAAATGCAGAACAAAGAACTTTTGGCGCCAAAGATAAATGATGCGATTCGCGTCATAACAGGCACGACTTTGTGCCAAAAAAACACGCAACAAGAAAGTTGCAAGAAATAACGTGACTCGCGTCATGGCAGACGAGACTTCACGCCAAAAATCTTTGCGCAAAAAATGTTGCAATAAAAAAGTAAGATTCAGCATCATTGCAAAACCTAAGCCCGTGAAAGTTTTGAAAAAACTTCAAGTTATAATTAACTGGAATCCCAGGTAAGCTTAAAACTCCCATAAACATAATTCCCAAGCTGAAACTTTAGCTTAATTCCCAAGCTGAAATTCCCAAGCTGTTTAGACTACAAAGGGAAATACACAGACCTGACTCATGGCAAATATATACAATATACATTTAAAACTTTATAAGATAAAGTGGCAAACATAGCTGAGAGTGTCTTTAAAAATGATATATACTTACCAGAAGACACCCATCCACATATAGCAGACAGCCAGACCAGTACTGAAACATATCAGCAGAGGTAATGGTAGAGGAGTATAATGTCAATCTGTAAAGGGAGGCAGCAGATGAATCTCTGCGACCGATTACAGAGAGCCTTAGAATAGATTTCCCATAGGTGAAAACATGGGGTCATCAGGCAATACTCCGTTCACATCCACAAACACTGTACTTTGAGAGGAACTGGGCTTCAATATGCTTAGAAGCGCCTATCACAGAAGAAAATCAAGGACAAGTTGTTTCACCACCTCCACAAGGAGGCAAAGTTTGTAAAACTAAGGTATGAGGGAGGTGGGAGATGTATTTATAGGCATTTTGAGGTTTGGGAAACCTTGCCCCCTCCTTGTAGGAATGTATATTCCATACATCACTAGCTCATGGACTCTTGCCACTTACATGAAAGAAAGTACATTATTTTCTAAATGAAGAACATAGGAATGTAAAGTATGCATTTTGTACATCGGGTTAGCGCACATGAAAACTTAAATATAATATATTTAAAAAGTAGTAAAAATTATTAAAAATGATTAAACATACTGTCAAATATTCTAAATAATCCATAGAATAAATCTATATTTTTTACAGAATTGTAATAATTTTTAATGTTTTTTTTAAAAATATTTCAATAACATGCCTTAAAGGGCCACTGTAAGTAAATATTTTCTATGCCTGTTACTAACTAACTACCCCAAATACGCTTTTTATCAATAGCATTTCATTAACATATCTCTACAGTATATCAGAAATCTTGTCTGCAAATTTAATTGTTTTCCAAACCCACTCCGTGGGTATCCTTTGCTCTGTACCAATCAGTTTACAATACCTAGGTTTCAAAATGGCGCTTTAAACACAAAGTTATTGGTTTAAGTATTTTGAACACTCAGTGCTGAAAATAGTGGGCAGGATAACGTGACATCATCGGCGAATAAAAGATATAACTTTTAGAACGTTATGAAACTTCGTTTTGGAGAAAATATAGGTCAGTAGGTTTTAATTAATGTTTATTAACTTTAATATGTTAGTTGTTTAGCTTAAAAATTATAACAGAAAGTAATCCTTTAATATTACTAAGTTTTCATGTGTGCTAACCCGATACAACGTTAAATGTAGATTGCGAAACCTGATGCACAAAACGCATTTTTTACATTCCTATTTTCGTGACATAAAAAATATTGTATTTTCTATTATTAAATATATATTTCTATAAATATATGAATGTTAATGTAAACTATATATCAATACCTATATATCTACAGGAATAGATATACAGGTATAGGTATATACAGATATATAGAAATATATATTTACAATAAAAAAGTTAAAATATGTACAGTAAATATATAGTAAAACAGTTAAATATGTAAATACTTATGTACATACATAAATACATATATATTTAGACATGCATATGTATGTATATATATGTTAAAGCCCTTTGCAGACTTTTTTTTCTAACACCTGAGATTTTATATCTTTGAGTGCTTATAATTTTTAATGCAATTTGTTTTTACAATTGTTTTTTATCAGACAGTGTTATCATGAGTGTACCTGTACTGTTACATGCATTGTTGATGGGTTTTGTGAAACTTTTTAGTCTTGCATAATAGTTAACCAGAGCTCTGAAGTTGTGCTAACCCAACACGCGTTAAATTCGATTGAGCTCAAGCAAACATCTTTACTAGTAATATGCGTGCTATTTCAGTCTTGCATTTAGCGCACCACTTGTAGTCTAGTCCCATATGAGGCATATATGTGTAGCCACCAATCAGAAGCTAGTGCCAGTAGTGCATTGCTGCTCCTGAGCCTACCCAGATATGTTTTTCAACAAAGAATAGCAACAAATCAAGTACATTTGATAACAGAAGTAAACCAACAAAAAAATGTCTTAAAACTTAAACATGATAGCTTAATTTTAACTTTTATATCCCTTTATTCAAACATGACAGTATAAAAAATAAAATTACATTTTAACAGTAGAAAAAGTATAACATGGAAAAAGTTTGAGAGGGACAGTCCTTGATTCTGAGTACTGTCCATCTGAGACAGCCTTATGTCCGTATTTGCAGAATTTCCCTTAGCCCCACCCACAGTAGAGCACCAAGACACGCCCACAAATTGCCCAGACACACCCACTAACCAGACACACCCTCAATCCTGACCACAACCACCCACAAACGCACCCCTCCAAACACAGCTCCACCCACAAAACAGTGAAGGCCCCCATCAATCTCCTGAGTCCCTGATACCCAACCACAAATGTTGGGAGATATGCTAGAGCTATCAATTTGTTTATTAAAGAGATGCAGATGAATAAACAGGATTATTTTATTTATTTTTACCTGAAAAAGGCTAAGTAACAAGCTGCTGAAATTAAACAAAAGAACATTACAAGAAATGCATGTTACATATTATAGTAATGTCACTGACTTATCCAGCAGCCACAAGTCTGACATGAAAAAGTACAATTATTCAGCTCAATAACCAACCTGTAAATAAAACTCACTTTGGAATACATTTAAAATGCTCTTTTCAATGCTACAAAGAGAAAAATGAATGAAGCATCAGCTTCAGATGTGAATGTTACCCTTTTTAAAAATGTAATAATTATGTGCTTAAATTGTCAGCTTGGCAACAAAGCCTTGCAGCTACTTTTGCAGACACCTAGTAAATATAGGGTGGAGTGCAGTTTACATTGCAGGGTGCATTACATTTTGTGGGACCTTGTGCAAAGAATAACACAAAAATTGGTATTACAAGCGATTGGGTCAATATTTTAACCTAAGCATTTTTAAGGCAAAATCCAAAATACTGATCTATATTGTAGTGCTTTTTAAGACCTGAAGCAATCTAATGGTATTACTTTTATAGCATAGAACTACGTGAAAGTTCCTGTACTTGCAACACCCTCGGCTTAGTTCTCTAGTGATATTTTACTGCGCACCCCCATAGAGGCCTTCAACGCCTTGATAGCTCTCTTTGGCAGGCAAACGGTTAAAGAAACAGAAGGAGGTTTGCATAAAAACTGCTGACATGAAATAAAAATATAGATTATTACGTTATCGCTTATCTAAATCTACTTTTTAACTCCATTTCCTTGCTAATTCGTGACTTCCAGATAATAAAAATTATAGTGATATCCTAATCCTACTTCTACTAATCCTGCTGCCGTTTGGCACATCGTACTGAACATCCAGCAAGAGCAGAATCATTAATAATGAATGTGCATGATGCATATTTCATAGCACGAGAATCAAAGGTATCTCCTTTCCTGTATTACAGACAAGTCCCTTAGGTATTGAGAGACAGTGATGCTGGGTATTTACTAGAGGTATGTGTCTCCTGGTATGAGGTAAGTTAGGGCAGAGGGAATCTATCTTTATTATCTCTATATATTTATTTCAGATCATTGGATTGAAGTACAAAGCTCAGGTGATATTTAAAGTGTATTACTTTAGAATGTTTCTAAAAAGTACAATTAGCTGACGTGGTTGTATGTAAATCATTTATTATTAGACAGCTCACAGATAGAGACAAGCAGGCAATAGACAATAATACATATAAAGTGAAACTAGCAAACAGGAATGTTATATACAGAGAGTAAGATGTATAACAAACAAGATACAGTTATTATAAGCAGAGACCTTTTTGGAGACAGATTGACATATAAATGTAATGGCAGATGAACTAAGTTATGTTATATGTGATTTTGAGGCAAACAGACAGATGTTTTGTGCTTTACAGGCAAAGAGATTGACAATGTTTTATGTGGTTTACGGGCAGACTGACAGATGTTTATGTTGTTTAGAGTCCACAGCAATGTCTAGAAACTTTGTACATGTGAGTCATAAAAATCACAAACATTTATTGAGAATACAAATATTGGAGAAACGTCATAAAAATGGTTAAAATAGCTGGAAAAAAATGGCATACGAGTAGGTTTAAGCCAGACTGAAAAAAGGATGATATATGTTGTTGCTTTACCTAGAGATATATTGTATTTTACAGGCAGATTATTTCAGGTTTAGGGGCAGACAGATTTAGGGCAGATTACGAGTGGAGCGCTATCGTTTGCACAAGAGCGATATCTGTAACGCTTGTGGCATATTTCTTTATCAGTCCAATCCTGGCTAGTAGTCTTCTTATTGTGGCGTCAGATGGAAAGATAAAGAAAAATCCCAGAACTAATCAGTTAAATGAATGAGGTATGACAGGCACAGCAGCAAATAGGTAAGGGGCAAGGCAAAGGAGCAAGCCACACAGCAAAACAGGAGACAGCAGCAGAAGCTGAACCAATAATTCAGAGCACCAAGGGGTTAAATAATATAGAAAGTTACTAGGCACAGCAAGGTTCAGCAACAAGTTAATAGTTTAATCTTCCTGAGTACAAAACGGTTAAGCAGAAGAGAAGTTACTTAGGCAGAGCCGGGTTCAGCAGCAGGTAATCAGTCCAATCTTTCAAAGTGCCAAAGGGTTAATCAAAAGGGTGGTCACTTAGGTAGAGCAGGTTTCAGCAGCAAACAGTCCAATCTTTCAGAGTGCCAAAGGGTTAAGCAGAAAAGTAGTCACAGGTCAGAGCAAGGTTCAGCTTGTGGGTAGTCAGTCCAAACAATTGTAATAGAACAGCCAAGAGTACACACAGCACAACCTATACTAGGGCCCAGAGAATAGCAGGAGGTTACCTTAAATATACGCAGGCTAGTGCCAAGGAGGGTGCACAGGTGCGCGCTGAGAGAAACAGAGCGGCATTCACAGGCGCGGTGATGACATCAACACCACGCGCTGCACAACAACCTCATGCGGCCATGGCAACAGCCGAGGAGAGGAGGCGGCAGAACAAGGGCAGCGGAGGCGGCGTTATGACAATATCAGGTAAATGCGAATGTGTGAATGCAATCGCGATTTACGCTACAATGATTACCACATCCTCAGAGCTCTGGTTAACTGTATTGCGAAACAAAGAAGTGTCACAAAATACATCAAAAATACATTACAAAGTACAGTTACACTCATAATAACACTATCTTATAAAAATTATTACCAAAAAAATATTGCACAAAAATGTTATAAGGGCTCAAAGATACGAGGTCTCAGGAGATATATATATATATATATATATATATATACAGGGAGTGCAGAATTATTAGGCAAATGAGTATTTTGACCACATCATCCTCTTTATGCATGTTGTCTTACTCCAAGCTGTATAGGCTCGAAAGCCTACTACCAATTAAGCATATTAGGTGATGTGCATCTCTGTAATGAGAAGGGGTGTGGTCTAATGACATCAACACCCTATATCAGGTGTGCATAATTATTAGGCAACTTCCTTTCCTTTGGCAAAATGGGTCAAAAGAAGGACTTGACAGGCTCAGAAAAGTCAAAAATAGTGAGATATCTTGCAGAGGGATGCAGCACTCTTAAAATTGCAAAGCTTCTGAAGCGTGATCATCGAACAATCAAGCGTTTCATTCAAAATAGTCAACAGGGTTGCAAGAAGCGTGTGGAAAAACCAAGGCGCAAAATAACTGCCCATGAACTGAGAAAAGTCAAGCGTGCAGCTGTCAAGATGCCACTTGCCACCAGTTTGGCCATATTTCAGAGCTGCAACATCACTGGAGTGCCCAAAAGCACAAGGTGTGCAATACTCAGAGACATGGCCAAGGTAAGAAAGGCAGAAAGACGACCACCACTGAACAAGACACACAAGATGAAACGTCAAGACTGGGCCAAGAAATATCTCAAGACTGATTTTTCTAAGGTTTTATGGACTGATGAAATGAGAGTGAGTCTTGATGGGCCAGATGGATGGGCCGTGGCTGGATTGGTAAAGGGCAGGGAGCTCCAGTCCGACTCAGACGCCAGCAAGGTGGAGGTGGAGTACTGGTTTGGGCTGGTATCATCAAAGATGAGCTTGTGGGGCCTTTTCGGGTTGAGGATGGAGTCAAGCTCAACTCCCAGTCCTACTGCCAGTTTCTGGAAGACACCTTCTTCAAGCAGTGGTACAGGAAGAAGTCTGCATCCTTCAAGAAAAACATGATTTTCATGCAGGACAATGCTCCATCACACGTGTCCAAGTACTCCACAGCGTGGCTGGCAAGAAAGGGTATAAAAGAAGAAAATCTAATGACATGGCCTCCTTGTTCACCTGATCTGAACCCCATTGAGAACCTGTGGTCCATCATCAAATGTGAGATTTACAAGGAGGGAAAACAGTACACCTCTCTGAACAGTGTCTGGGAGGCTGTGGTAGCTGCTGCACGCAATGTTGATGGTGAACAGATCAAAACACTGACAGAATCCATGGATGGCAGGCTTTTGAGTGTCCTTGCAAAGAAAGGTGGCTATATTGGTCACTGATTTGTTTTTGTTTTGTTTTTGAATGTCAGAAATGTATATTTGTGAATGTTGAGATGTTATATTGGTTTCACTGGTAAAAATAAATAATTGAAATGGGTATATATTTGTTTTTTGTTAAGTTGCCTAATAATTATGCACAGTAATAGTCACCTGCACACACAGATATCCCCCTAAAATAGCTATAACTAAAAACAAACTAAAAACTACTTCCAAAACTATTCAGCTTTGATATTAATGAGTGTTTTGGGTTCATTGAGAACATGGTGGTTGTTCAATAATAAAATTAATCCTCAAAAATACAACTTGCCAAATAATTCTGCACTCCCTGTATATATATATATATATATATATATATATATATATATATATATATATATATATATATATATATATATATATATATATATATATATACAGGGGTTGAAAAAGCCAGTCATCTGGGACGACTACAAAATTACCACGGGCAACTTGGGCACAGGAAAGCCTATTTTTTAGTTTATTTCTGTGTTGTAAAAAAAAAAAAAAAATTATTTGAATTATTTGAATTATTTGAATTATTTGACCCGCGCGCAGGTTGTAACGTGCACACAGGGATCGATAAAGGCAGGAGGACTAAGAGGAGTAGAGCTGGGCGGATATACATAAATAGGTGCTGCACTACCATTAAAGGGACACTGAACCCAAATGTTTTTCTTTCGTGATTCAGATAGAGCATGCAATTTTAAGCAACTTTCTAATTTACTCTTATTATTATTATTCGTTCTTTTGCTATCTTTATTTGAAAAAGAATGCAACTAAGCTTTTTTGAGGTTCAGTACTCTGGACAGCACTTTTTTTTATTGGTGGATGAATTTATCCACCAATCAGCAAGAACAACCCAGGTTGTTCACCAAAAATGGGCCGGCATCTAAACTTACATTCTTGCATTTCAAATAAAGATACCAAGAGAATGAAGACAATTTGATAATAGGAGTAAATTAGAAAGTTGCTTAAAATGTCATGCTCTATCTGAATCACGAAAGAAAAATTTTTTGGGTTCAGTGTCCCTTTACGTACACCCCTGCTTAAGTCGGAGGCTGCTGGTCAGGAGAGGATCCGGGTGGACTTTCAATCGACACCAAGTTATGATGCACATTACTCCTGTGCTATCTTGATTCGCACTGTGAATGGCCGGCTTCCTCTCTCCCAGCTGCTCATTCTGCTATGTTCTGACTGCCACTATGCCTAGAAACCACAGCCAAGTGGCCCACTGGGAGAGGGGATGGAATGTGAGGCTACCCGCACAGTCTGTTACAAAAAGGGAGCTGTAACTGGAGGCTAACAACAATCTTAGCCAAGAGCCCTGAAGGAACCACAAGGTTATCCTGAGTAGGAGGGATCAGGTACTGGGTCCTTCATTGCCCACTCCATTGAGACAGGGTTGCCAGAGGAGGTAAGAATGTGAAAGTTGATCACAGAGTGCAGTTTGGTGGATTAGGTTTTAAAGTTAACAGCAGCAAAAACAGTCTGTACATCAGTGCACTCATTATCATCATATGGGTTAGCTCACATTTACACACTAACAGTAAAACATGGTTTCACTCGCACTTAGTTCTACACAATTCCCATTCCCTATATTAACACAAAACTACCAGCACTGAAATTAACACTTTGGTCACTTACACTACCCTGTATGGGTGAACTTACATTCCCACATATTCTCACTGTCATTACTCTAGATGGGTGTATTCACATACACATTTTCCTGCATGGTCCACAGTTACATTTCTCTGTGTGAAAAAACTCAAACTTACATAGCTTTATGTTGGATCACTCATTGTGAGTTTCAGAATGTGTAAGCCTCCCAAATCACATAGGCTCCTGCTGATTGGTTGTATAATAGATTGTGAAAAAGTAAAAGGATTAATTAAAATATTTCCCTTGTCACTTTTTTTTTAAAATGTATCTATTATTTTTCATGTTGCAATATACATAAGGTATAAAGAAGTTAATTTTATATTTGTTACAAAGCCTTAATCAAGTTACAGTAATAATAATAATAATAAACAACAAATAACTTCTAACAAACAAGTTACTCAATTCTTATGCTTGCAATAATATTCTAGTCTACCAATTTGTTTTTCTTAGGTGAGTCCACAGGTAGGAATGTATAGGTTCCAATTATCTTCTAATTCTTGTCTTCTGTGGGTTCCTTTCAATATAAAAGGTTGGTCTCATAGTAATATTCACCTTTGAGAGTAATAATGATGCAACTTTAGTCTATATGCTGCTGAAAAGTAATAACAACGGTCATGCAGAAATATAAAACATTGATGGCAATCAGAAGGGTGAAGAAAAGATAATACTAAAAAAATAAATAAAAAAAATGCACGTCCCAAGGCGGGAAGCCCCCCCATCTCCATCCGAACACTGTTGTGATTGTGCGGTTGTTGTGGTATTGCCAATGGTATTTGTATTGGGTGGTGGTTGAAGTGAGTCTTCCCAGAGAAATTTTGGATTCAGTAAAAATGTTATTCCTCTAGTTCTAATAGCTCTGACATCCTTTCTAACCATTTAGATTTTGTTGGAGATTCTGGGGTTTTCCATGCCTGGACTATTAAAGATCTTGCACTATTTAATCCTATCTGTAGTATGAGGGATTTTATCTTACAGGAGAATTTAGGAAGGTCATTTAATAATGCTCAGTGTAGAGTGGGGAAGTAGAGTACACTGCACCTAATGATATATACAATAATAGTCTTATATTTGTATTTTCAGTGCTAAACAGTCTGCTCAAAGCGTTACAATAGACACTCCCCCAAAGACGAATCACAAAAGTTATAATTAAATGTGAGCTCAGGTAATGCTGACTTATAATTTGATCGAGATCTTACCGTGTTATCAAGATGGGGTTCCACTCCTTCAAAGTAACGCCTGTTCCTTGAATCACCACAACCTGTGGGCGGGGGTAATCCAAGCAACCCATTCGACACAAGGGCCAAGATCCTCTCCTTGCAGTCCAAAGTAATGTGTCCCCTAGATAGAGAACTCCTTGCAGACTGTGCACTGTTACCCTCTGCAGGTCTTAAAAGTACCCGTGCTCTCTGCGGCCAATAGTATAAACATGAAGAGTATTAGGAGCACTGGGTTTCATAAAAAAAAAACTTTTTTTAATAAATTCCTTTAAAAACAACGGGGTATAACAATCCCCAGGGTAAAAACTGAGGTATCGCAAATGAAATGGCAGTATAAACTATCTACTTATACTGCCATTTCATTTGCGATACCTCAGTTTTTACCCTGGGGATTGTTATACCCCATTGTTTTTAAAGGATTTCATTAATAAAAGTTTTTTTTATGAAACCCAGTGCTCCTAATACTTCACATTTAATAATGCTGTTCTAGGAGTTAATGTAAATTGTTCCTCTAGGAATGACTGGAAATAAAGTTCCACTTCTTTCCACAAGGGCTTAATTTTAGGGCAGTGCCACCACATATACAGTAGACTGCCAGATTCGCCACAGCCCCTCCAGCATGCACGTGATGAGTCGGGGTATATGGTATTCAATCTGATCGGTGTGAGGTACCATCGTGACATTATTTTATAGTTCATTTTGAGTATCTGTGGGGATGCGCAGGACCTTTTGGTGGATTTAAAAATTATATTTCAGTCTTTCTGTTCTATTTGTATATTAAGGTCATTAAACCATTTAATTGTGAATGATGGTAGTTGCATTTTGTGGTGTTCAGTTAATAGCTTCCGGGAGACTGACAGTGGGTGTTGAATTGTGATGCCACTATCGCATAATCATTCAAAATGTGTAAGTGGTCATAGTAGGTCTGTCTTGTAGGGTGTTGTCTGGAGAAAATGGTCTAATTGTGCATATTTTAACCAACTTGCATCTCTCCTATCTGCTAGGGTATCCAATTTTTGTCTCTCTTTCAATTTCCTCCCCTCTGTAAATCTGCATAATGGGATTGTATACCCCCATTCGGTCATTCTTCTAAATGCTCTGTCTAAGCCCCCTATCAGTTTAGTGTTCAGTACTATGGGAAATAAGGGAGATCTGCCCGAGGTTATATGTCGCAAGGTTGAAATAATTTTGTCCCAAGTTTTGAAAAAGTGTTTGTGAGTTTCCAGGTACTAGCATTGTGGGGGTCTTAGATCATTTGGTACCCAGCATAGGGCATGTACAAAGGGTGCTTTAAGAACATGAGAGTCTATAGAAACCCATTCTTTGTTTTTCAATGTTCTGTGTCAATCTAAAACACTCTGGAGTGTTACTGCTTTATAATATTCTTCAATATTTGGAAGTGCTAAACCTCTGTAACTAAGGTTGTTCTATAAAGGGTGTAATTGGTTTGCATTTCCCCCATATAAATGAGTTAATGTGACTTTGTATTCGACCCAAAAACCAATTGGGTAAATGTATTGGTAGGGCTTGTAGAATATAGAGGATTTTGGGAAGGGTGGTCATCTTTATGGATTGGATCCAACCCCACCATGAGAGAGGTTTAATTGCCCAATTTTTTAGGTCTCTATGTATATTATGTAGTAGAGTGTTATACTGTAGTTCTTTTCAAACAAAGATAAGGGGGGGGGGGCGGTGTATTCCCAGGTATTTGATGGAGTCTGTAGTCGTAGTGGGCTAATGGAAGATAATTTACGGTCGGTGTGAGGGAGATGTTTAGGATTTCTGATTTTGATTTGTTTACTAAGAAATTGGAGTATCGGTCAAATTTGTCAATTTCCTGCAGGGATAATGATGGGAGCGATACCGAGAATAGAACATCATCTGCGTACATGACAATTTTAAAGTTGTTGGGTCCTATTGGGATTCCTGTTATATTTTTGTTATTGCGAATATAGTGTTAAGACTCTAAGCGTATTATCTCAGGCTCCTCGACGGGGAACAAATCCTGCCA
Organism: Bombina bombina; assembly: GCF_027579735.1. Classification (NCBI taxonomy): domain Eukaryota; kingdom Metazoa; phylum Chordata; class Amphibia; order Anura; family Bombinatoridae; genus Bombina; species Bombina bombina. The sequence goes on along the minus strand of NC_069499.1, from coordinate 1,194,881,624 downwards.
GATCTTCATGTATTAGGTTATTTAAAATGGCATTTATGCGATTGGATAGTATTTTATGTCTGTGTTTAATAATGAAATTGGTGGGTAGCTACTAGGGTCATCTTGTGGTTTTTCAGGTTTGAGTATTACGGAAATGTGGGCTGTCAACATGTCTGGTGAAAATTTGGAGGAGTTGTCTATGTCCTGAAATATTGTTAGGAGATGTGGGGCCAAGAGGTCTTTGAAGGTCTTATAATATTGGTTGGTAAAACCATCTTGGCCTGGGCTCTTGCCTGATGTGAGTTGTGAAATAACTTTTCGTATTTCAGTCAAAGATATTGGTTCGTCTAGGTCCTTAGCTTGGGTTGGGGTTAGTTAGTTTAGACCTGCCATCTCTATGTATTAATGTGTGCTTTTAAAATGTTCTTGTGATGATGGGGTCTTCAAGTTATATAGTTGTTTGAAAAAATCACTAAGGTGATTCGCAATACCTTTACTGTCATAGTTATATATCGTCTGATTTTGTTAAGTCTGTGTATATGGGTAAGGCTCATTTTTGCTTATAAAGCTCTCGCTATGATAGGGCTCGCTCAGTTACCTTCATAGAAGAATGTCTTCCTTAACATTAGGGTTTTTCTTTTAGTAGGATGCTATTAATCTCTCTCTGTGTATTTGTGAGTGATGTTAAGAGGTTAAGATTTTTGGGAGAGTTTTTATGTTGAAATTCCTGTTGTCTTAGTCGTGTAATCAGAGTTCATTGTTGAGTTGTATGTCTTTTTAAGGTGTGCCCTTTGTTTAATATCTGTCTTATGCGCTTCCCATAATGTTAAGGGGGAAGAATCGGGGGTGTTGTTAAACTGGAAATATTCTGAAAAAGAGGTTTTTAAGGATTGTAGGGTAGGTGGATGGTGTATTAAATATTCATCTTGTCTCCATATGAATGGATGAATTAGAGAGATAGGTCATTCTAAGTCTAATGTGATGATCAAGTGGTCTGTCCATGTTGTCAGGGTTATATCAGTGTCAGAGATAAGTGGCAGGCTAGTTTGGTCCATGAATAGGTAATCAATTCTAGAGTACATGGACCAAGGGTGTAAGTAGAATGTGTAATTCTTTTGCTGAGGATGCTGAATCCTCCATGCGTTAACTAGTCCTAGGTATTTGCAACAATTATAGACCAAGTCAGGGGGTTTGGATGAGTGTCCTAGGGTGCGAGTTGATGAGTCCAGTGATGGATCTATCGTTACATTTAAGTCGCCAACTACTATCAGTGTGCCTTTTCTGTTCTCAAGTACTAGGGATAGTAGTAGTTTTAAAAAAGGAGGTACTATTTGAATTTGGAGCATAAACATTAACCATTGTGATGGGCCCGTTAAATAATAATCCCACTACTATAAGGATTCTGCCTTCTTTATCTGAGGTGGTGTTTATTAACTGGAAGGGGATGCTACGGTGTATAAGAATTCCCACTCTATTTCTTTTCTTCTCATTGGAATTAAAGTATCCCACTGGGAAGTCTTTAAAGGAGAATTTTGGTTCAGCAGATTTTGGGAAATGGGTTTCCTGTATGAAAACAATTGAGCTTTTTTGTTTAGCAAACCATTTCAAAGCTATGAAGCATTTAGTGGGTGAGTTAGGGTCCTTAGTGTTTTGCAAGATTACACGTATGGGTTTATTCATGGAAAAAAATGTGTATAGGTAGACTTGCCTGTGTGTGAGTATGTGTAATGTCTTACCTTGATGTAGAGCTGGGAAAGTGAGGGTGTGGCCTCTGCCCCGGGATCTGTGAGATAGAGGAAGAGAAATAGCTTCTGAGAAGTGTTACAGAATGACACATTTTCTTGGTTTGGCAAGTCAGCTAGAATGAACAAGTAAATAGTGAGCATTGAGTAAACAAAAATTACAACATTTAAACTAAAAACAATAACAACAATAAACAAACAATGTGCTGGACCCAATAAGGGCCATGTAAATAGGTTAGGTGGGGGATCTGTAGCAGCTAATCACTGCTACTGCTCTTTGAGCTTTAACTAATCTTAATCTTAGGGAAAGTCCAGTGTTAACCTTCTATGAAGGCATTGAGTTGGTCAATGAGGTTCAGTCATTTTTGTTGCTAACCGCTTTTTAGTGGGAGGGGGTGGGGTAAATTAGGGGGTTTGTGGGGTTACTAGCAGACTATGCTGCTAGAAAGTCTGTGAAGAAGTGCCAATTTTTCTCCGTTACTGGCAACTGGACACAGTCTGTTACGCTAGTGCAATTTCCAATGTAGAATCCAACTGACTAAGAAGTAAAGTTCCTCATGGCAGTGACCTGCTTCGGTTATCTATGGATGATTTCATAGAAACAGAGGGTTTATTCCTCTTAGGTATTGTAGTCCACTTTTGGCTTTGAGGTTTATGTTGATTAGTCCTATTGGACTGAAAATCTTGTATCGTGTCTTCTGTTTGTGGTAGGTTTGGTTGTAGAATGCTCAATTGGGAACAAAATCTTTCAAGATCTTCTAGTTCTCTATATATTGCTTCTTTCTTGTCCTTTAGTACTTTTAATGAAAAGGGGAATCCCCATCAATACGGGACATCAAGTCCTCTTAGGTGTGTTGTGAGGAACCCTATTTCCTAGCGTTTTAAGAGTGTTAGAGGTCTCAAGTCTGCATATATTTGTATTGTGGATCCTCCTATTTGTATTGGTGATTTCGTCCTAGCCGCCGCCAGGATTTTCTCTTTTTCCTGAAAGTAAGGACATTTTAATATAACGTCCCTTGGTGGAGCTGAGGCTGATGGCTTGGGTCTTAAAGCTCTATGAGCTCTGTCCAGTATTATGATGGTGTCATTCTCAGTGTCCAGCAGGAAACAGAATTCATTTTGGATATACTGTGGGAGGTCAGTAGGTGTTACAGTTTCAGGTATTCCCCTGATTCTAAAGTTCTGGTGGTGCCCCCTGTTATCCAGATCTTCTATCTGGGTTTGTAGTTGTATGATTTGGTGTGATTGCACAGTTTGCGCCTGAAGAGTGCTGTCTCACATCCCTCAGCTGTGGCAGACTCTAGAGGCTTTCTGACCCAATTAAGGGTGGTAGTGGGGTCTTAGATGTCTGATGCCTCGATTTTTGTAAACCTCTGGTTCCCTAAGCAGCAGGGCTATGTTGCTCAAAGGGTCAACTTAATGAAGCTTCACTCTGGTGCGGCCATGCTAGTCTCTGGCTGGCCGGCTCCGCTCCCTCCCTTGTCACTTTTAATTACCTGCACTCTCTATCTCTCTTTCTCTGCCTCTCTCTTTCTTTCTTTATTTATTTCTCTGCCTCTCTCTTTCTTTTTCTCTCTCTCTCTCTTTAGCTTTCTCTCTTTTGCTTTCTCTTTCTTTCTCTCTTTTGCTTTCTCTTTCTTTCTCTCTATCTCTTTTTCTTCCTCTCTATCTT